>NC_056743.1:367951616-368035305 GCF_019279795.1 Protopterus annectens
GCCCCCAGCCAGGCAAACTATCACAACAGATGCATCAGACTACGCCTAGGGGGCACATAGACTACGCCTGGGGGGCACATATGGCAGGACAGTGCGTTCAAGGCGTATGGACTGCAGATCAAAGGAATCTGCACATCAATCAAAAAGAGGTGCTAGCTGTACAGAAAGCTCTGACAGCCTTAAAGAATCTATTACATCCAGGACAACTTACAATAAAGACGAACAACACCACAGTAATGTGGTACATAAACAAACAAGGGGGTACTCACTCCTACCCTCTATGCAGGCAAGCAGTGATCTTATGGAACACAGCTCTGGCTTACCAAGTTCAGTTACAAGCTCAATTCCTACCAGGAAAGAAGAATACATTGGCAGACGACCTCAGCAGAGACATCATGGATTCCCACGAGTGGAAACTAGATCCACAAGTATTTACAATGATAACTCAAAAATGGGGCCTTCCAGACATAGACCTGTTTGCCAGTCCTCAAAACTATCAACTAACAAAATTTTGTACAAGGACACTTCACCATCAAGCTTGGAAAGTGGACGCACTTTCTTTCAGTTGGAAAAACCTGACAGTATATGCCTTCCCTCCATTGCCTCTCCATACAAAGGTACTTCTGAAAGTCAAAAAGGAGAGACCACGACTGATTCTCATAGCCCCAGACTGGCCACGCCAGCACTGGTACCCACTATTGAGGAATATGGCCCACGGCCCACCTTGGATATTACCACAAATTTCCCATTTGCTCACACAACAAAACAGTCAGATTCTTCACAGCCAGCTCAAAACCTTAAATCTGGCTGCATGGCAAATCAACTAAGCATCCAGCCAGCTCCTCTTTCCCAAGCAGTTATGGATGTTATTCTGGAAGCTAGGAGGCCAAGCACCAGGAAGGCTTATTCGGACAAATGGAAAAGGTTTTGTGCCTGGAACCAAGCTAAAGGCCAAGACACAATTCAGCCTCACATGCCTCACATTCTACAGTATTTAACTGAGATGTTGCACAAAGGATTTTTTCTCCTCCATTAAAATCCATGCTTCAGCTATTTCAGCCCACTACAACACGGATCCACACTTATTTTCGCATCCACTTCTAAGGCAGTTCCTCAGAGGGGCAAAAAAAATTAGGCCACCCAGGAGAGCACCTACACCAACATGGGACCTCAGTTTTGTTCTGGAAAAACTAACGCTACCTCCCTTTGAACCAGCTTTCTCTGCAGATCTTCAGTTCCTATCATGGAAGACTGCCCTGCTGCTAGCAATAACTTCAGCTAGAAGAGTCTCAGAGCTGCAGGCACTAATGGCAGTGGAACCTTTCATCATTTTTCATCAAGACAGAGTTTCTCTACGAACTAGTCCTTCCTTTATGCCTAAGGTGGTTTCCAGTGTGGCTTTAAATCAAACCATCCACTTACCCACCTTCTTCCAAAATTCTCAGAACAAAGGTGAGAGACTCCTGCATTCTTTGGACATTCACAGGCAACTTTGTTACTACTTGGACAAAACTAAGGCTTTCAGAAAGTCTGACCAGCTCTTTGTTTCCTATGCTACAGCTTCACAAGGGAAGGCTATATCAAAACAAACCATTTCCAAATGGATAGGTCATTGCATACGTTTCTGCTATATCCATCATGGAAAACCAGTTCCTGCTAACATTAGGCCCCACTCTACCAGGGCAACAGCTACTTCTACAGCCTTTCTCAGGGGGGTTCCAACCAAGGAGATTTTGGAAGCTGCAACTTGGAGTTCAGTGCACACCTTTACCAAACACTATCACTTACCACTTTACTCTAAGACTAGGGCGGGCTTCGCCACTGCAGTTCTGCAGGGCCATCTAGCCTCCTCTAACCCTCTATGATTCCTCCACCCATCGTTAGCTTTGGGATTCAACCCAAGTGTGATGACTGCAGCAGGGTAACACGATGAACATAGTACAGTTTTGTACCTACCATAAATGTAGATGTTCGAGTGTTCACCCTGCTGCAGTCCAGGTTACCCTCCCTCCATCCCCTCTGATCTAACTTGCTAAATCTCTACAATACCTTCCTGATGTATTTGCTTATAGCTGAAGGGATTTTGTGTTTGTGCAAAGTTTACTCAATTTGGTACTAATTTCTGACCACCTTTTTGGGGGCACCTGACATCTGGGGCAAGAAAAACTGAAGAAAATTTATGATAGGTACAAAACTGTACTTTTCTGAGCCTCAGAACCGACTCAGCCGTTTACTGCAGCTTGTGCCTTCCAAACTCTTGAGCCAGACACTACCCATAATGCTCCTCTCAAAATCACCTCCAATCTCGTTTGCCGCTTCATGTGTCAGGCATGTGTCTTTCTCTTCAGCCTTGATTGATTCTAAAGTAAGTTTATCTGTATTAAAACTCTTCTCTCTATATTTTTACTTAACTTCCTTCTTCAACCTTTTTCCTATCTACCCGCTTCTCTCATAGCTTCGCGTGAGTTTTTCTTTACTACTCATCTCTTTTCTACCATTGGTGGTCTCTTCAATTACCATCGTTGGTACATTTCTTGCCTTTATTACCTTTTTTTAGGTATTCCTAAATTACCATAGTTGGTATTTTCCTTTTTCTGTCCCTTTTTAATTATTTAAAAAAAAAAAAACTCTTCAGCACAATATCTTTTTCTCCTATCCATGTGCGAGTGTGTGTGTGTGTTTCAGCCTTTTTTTCATTATGGCTGAAAAACAAGTTTCTCTTGTCAAAACTTCAAAAGGCACCTCCGGTTTCAAAAGGTGCCAAGGTAAGATGGAAATTGTGATGGGGCACACTTTGTGTATACTGTATGGGAAAACTACAACTTCAGGAAAATTGCTCAATCTGTCACAGGTTCTCCACCCGTACTCTTACTAAGCATAAAAATAAACTGATCTTGAAGGGATTCCTCAAATCTGATTTCTAAGAGGCCATTTCTGGGTCTAGGACTGAAGTTAGCACATCTTCATCCTCTTCTTCTTCAACTACCAAGAAATGACCGTATCTTATTAGTATACCGGGACCACCCAAGACTGTTTCTAGACTGACCTGGGTGCCAAAGAGCTCTTCGGCACCAGAAGGTTTATCTGTCTCAACACCCAAAACATTATCAGAGCTGATAGCGACTTCTTCGGTACCCACAGTATCGTTGGTGCCGAAACAGTCACAGCTGCCTTCATTCCCTATGATGAGATACTCACCAACACCCTTTGGCCTCTCTAATGCCTCAAGAGTATTCACCAAATGCCTAGCTCCTGTTATTGCTTTTAGCAGGCTCAAAGGCATTTCAGGATTTTCCTTATTTAGACAACCTGCTTATTTAAGCCTCATCTCCAGAGATTCTTTAAAACAGCACCTTCAGTGAGTCCTCACTCTGTTGCAAAGCCTGAGGTTCACTGTAATTTTTCAAAAGTCCTTCCTGTTCTTGTCATGTAATCAGGTTTTCTGGGATGCAGGATGCATGCTGTTCCTATGCTAGTATCCTTTTCCTCTTCTGAAGGATTTGACTCTGATTTCTTTTTTCAGTCCTTACCCCTGGCCTTTATTTCAGCCAGAGATTTTCTCAGGGCTCTGGGATTTATGGCATCCACCACACCCATGCTTCCCTTTGCCAGACTGCACATGAGAGAGCTTCAGTGGTATCTAAAGTTAGTTTGGCTTCAGCATGCTCATCTTCTAGAGTTTCCAATCCCTCTTCCATGTCTCAAGTTGGAATTTCAGTGGTGGATTCACCAACTGACTTTGAATCCAGGCTTTCCCTTTCAAGCCCTGCTTTTCTCTTGGGAGCTGTTTACAGGCACCTCAGATGGGGGTTGGGGAGCTTCCTTCAGAAACATTACGGTGCAAGGCCTTTGATCTCCTCAGCAGCACAAAGAGCACATCAGTATGAAGGAGATGAGAGCTCTTTGGTTGGCACTCACTGCTTTTCATCCTCTTTCTCCAGGGCCCCAAAGGGTTTCACAGACAACACCACAGTGATGTGGTACGTCAACAGACAAGGGGAACAGGGTCCTAGCTGCTTTGCAGATTGGCACTCCAGGTTTGGGAGTTAGTGATTAAGTGCCAAGTTGCACTTCAGGCAGTGTACATTCCTTCCAGTCAAAATTTTGTGGCAGACTCTCTGACCAGGTCTGTAACACAGTCTCATGAGTGGATGCTTCACAGGGATGTGTTTCTGGACATTATCCACTAGTGGGGTATTCCTAAAGTAGATCTCTCTGCCTCCCCTCTGAACAGGCAGCTTCTTCAATTTTGTGCCAGACTCTGTCCTTTGGCCTGGAAGGTGGACACCCTATCTTTTTCATGGTAGGGGTGTTTATTTAGGGTCTATATTACATATTTGAACGCTTAAATGTTCGACTTTCTAAAGGTCGACCTTTGCAAATCGAACATTTAAATGTTCAAATATTAATAAAAATAATATTAAAAGAAAAAGAAAAGGGTTTAAGCAGGGGGCAAGACCTCCTGCAACCCCCCCACTACTTAAATTTGCCAACTTTGTGATCACACTTTAGTGCACTACAGTGCTGGAACAATTTCCCATTCCCTACACTGTAGCGCAATTTCGGAGTTGATATATTTATGTAGTAGGGTGTGGGGGGCACAGGGGGGCTTGCCCCCCCCCACTTACACCCTTTAGTTTTTTTTTTTTTTTAATTTTTATTAATATTCGAACATTTAAATGTTTGATCTCTAAAGGTCGACCTTTAGAGATTCGAACATTTAAGCGTTTGAATATGTAATATAGACCCTTTATTTTATGCCTTCCCTATCCTTCCTCTCATTTCAAAAGTTCTATGCAAGATAACAGGATGCTCCCAAAATCTTGCTGGTGACTCCCTTTTGGCCCAGACCACATTGGTTCCCTCTTCTGCACTTAGCCAATGGCAGTCATCACAAGTTATCTTACAGGGTGGATCTTCTTAAACAAGACAAAGGATCGTTCATCCATTGTTACCAGTCCACTCTTCAACTGACAGTGTGGGTGATAGGATTTTGATTACTTGCAGGCACCTTTTTATTAGAATGTGCTTTGGCTTCTGTAGGCGGCCAGGAAACCCACTACTAGGAAATCCTACTTGTCCAAATGGAAGAGGTTGTCTGTCTGGTGTCTTTCCCGTAACCTGGATCCACTTACTGCGGATATTCCTTTGCTTCTTTCTTTTGTGAATTACTCAATGCTGGGTTGGCATATTCTTTTATTAAAGCCCACCTCGCAGCTGTTTCTGCTTCCCTTCTTTTAACTCTTCCTTTGCCCTCTAGGTTTGAGGCCAAACAGTTCCTTAAAGGCTTACTTCATATTAGGCCTCCCATGAAGCCTTTTCCTCCTTCCTGGGATCTTCATTTTGTTTTGGAGAAATTGACTTGGGCTCCTTTTGAGCTTGCAGCTTCAGCTTCCTTCCTGCTTTGTTCTTGGAAAACTGTTCTTTTGTTGGCCCTTACTTCTGCCAGATGGGTGTCTAAGCTGCAAGCCCTTATGGTTGCTCCTCCTTTTTCAGTTTTTCATCAGGACAGTGTGTCTCTTCCTATCAATCTTTATTTTATGCCTAAAGTGGTGAATGAGTTGTCTGTTAATCAGTCTATTAATTTGCCCACTTTTTTCCCCTCTCTGCTATCAGCTAGTGAGAAAGTGTTGCGCACTTTGGATGTGCATAGACATTTCAGATTTTATTTGGACAAAACTAAAGACGTTTTGTTTCTTTTCGTCCTAGATCATTAGATTTGACCATTTCCAAGCAGACTGTTTCTTGGATTTCTAAAGCCGTCTCTTTTTTTTATCATGCTAAGAGCCCTCCTTCTGTGGTTAAGGCTCACTCTACTAGAGCTGCATCTTCTGGTGCTTTTTTCAAGTGTTTGGATTCTAATTCTAGCCTTGAGGCAGCTACCTGGTCTTCGGTGCATACCTTTACCAAGCATTACAAGTTGGATGTCGTATCCAGGGTTATTTTGCTAGGGCCATTCTTTGTGGTTTTCTAGAAGGCTCTTTTGGCTCTTTATCCTCCCTGTTTTCTTCCTGAACTTATGCACTCTCCCTCATGTTAAGAATTTTGCAACAGTGAAATGGATGGACTTAATACAGTTGTGTAAAGTATTACCATAACAGTAGCTGTCCCCCTCTTCACTGTTGCAGTATTCGCTCACTCCTTCCCTCCTCCCCCTGGGTTTTTTCCCAATGGATGTTTGTTACCCTCTGGTATCCTAGGGCTGTGTTCCTCCTGGGGCTGTCAGTTCTGAGGATATGTCCAGATGTCACATTTATGCCCTCTGCCCTGTGCGCGGAGCATGTGTGTAATGCATGGTGCATCAGTAACAACCTAAGGCTTTGGTATGGTGGCAGGACATCGAGCCACACTTGGCAGGGGATCCCTGGTAAGATTTTACACAACTGTACTTTTGTCTCCTTTGCAGATTTGAAATTGGGAAAACCAATTACAAAAATAACTCTAGCCAGGTGGCTGGCTGATTGTGTTTATTTTATCTATAAGAAGTTGGGTCTAACCTTACAAAAACCCATAAGAGCCCATTCAGCTAGGTCCATGGCAATTTATTCAGCGTTTCTGTCAGGGGTATCCATGGACGACATCAGTGCAGCTACAGCCTGGGCCAGTTCTCATACCTTTATCACTCATTACAAACTGGATCTGGTCTTGAGAGGTAGAGCAATCTTTGGCTCTGCTGTGCTCAAGAATGTCCATCCTTAGAGTCCAGCCAGGATTTTAGGTAGCTGGGGACTCTGTCCCATTAGATGAGGATAGAATGAAAACTGACCACATCAGATAAAGAAGTTATGTACTTACCATAACATTCCGTCAGTGTTGTCCACTTTCATTCTTCCTCTACTTCCCAACCACCAACCCCCCAGTCTTCATCACAACAGACTTCTGGAAGAATGGGATATTATAAGGGCACCACTGCCCCTAATGTTGAGTTCCAGGTATAGTTTCTTCCATAGGATTTATACAGATGTGTGTGTCTATATGTATGCACATTGGCAGGTATTTAAGTAAACCAAGAAACAAGATCTGAGGTATGTTAGAAGTTGGTGCATTTTGGGTAATGAAGAAGATTGAGAGCTTTTTGGATACTACAAGCTTTAGTAATGGCAGAGTCTGAGCAAGGTAGGGATCTGACCCCATCTGTTGAGGAAGAATGAAAATGGGCAGCACAGATGAAACGTTGTGGTGAGTACATAACATCTATTTTCAGAAGATCATGGTGCACTCCATCTTACCTCTGTTGAGGAAGGACCACTGGATGTGCTTGATAGATCTTAAGGACACTTACCATCCTATCAAGGTAGGCCGTTGTTCCAGGAAGTTTATTTACACCTGGGGGCCAGTCCTTACCAATTCAGGGCCCTATCATTTGGTTTGACCACAGTCCCCCCCCCCTTGATGTTTACCAAATGCATGATAGGGGTTATAGCCTTGCTTCGGCCACAGGATTGCCTCACCAGTGCTCCTTAAGTCCAACAGTGGCAGCTCATATTTTTCAGCATGGGGCGTTCTGTGTTGTAATCTGTTTGCCTCCCCATCCAGCACCAAGTGCAGCAGCTCTTATGTCATTGTTCCCCTTCTAGTGGAACTTGTCACCCAGGGATGCTCTGGTGCTTGCTTGCTCTATGGAACTTCTTTACGCTTATCCTCTTGTAGCGTTGATGGTAAAGTTTCTACAGAAAGTCCACTGCAGTGCTACAGTGATCCTCATTGCTCTCTTTTGGCCCATCAGCTGTGGTTTTCCTTCCTTTGGCCTTTTCTGAAGTAACCCCCTGGGTACTAAATCCCATTCTGTATCTTACTTCTCATCCAGCAGGTCTGGATCCCCTTAATCTTCAGTCCTTCAAGTTGACCACATGGTTCCTCCAGTTCACGTGATGGCCAGAAATCCCAACCTTTCCCAGGCAGTTGTCCAAATATTGTCTTCTCAGAAGGAATCTCCTAGAAAAGTGTATTCCAGTAAGTGGAAAAGGTTTGTCTTGTGGTTGGAGGCTAGGGGACTCTACCCTTTTTCTGCCCTTTAGGAATCTGATTTGGATTTTCTAGCCAAGTTGTTTAGTTCAGGTTCTAGTTTTTGTACTATTAAAGTGTTGTTAGCGGCCCTTTCAAACTTTTATTTTGACAGAGATCGTGTGACTTTGGCTTCTGTCAAGATTTCCAAGGCATTCCTCAAAGGTTCTTTTCAACTCCATCCCCAAGTCCAAGATCCATTTCCACCGTGGGATCTGCCCTTTGTTCTACAGGTTCTTGCAAAGCCCTCCATATGAACCTTCAGCTACTTCAGACTTAAAGCTTTTGTCTTGGAAAGCTGTTTTTGTAGTGGTTATCCCCGCAAGGAGGATTTCAGAGTTGTAAGCACTTAATACTTCATCCGTAAAGACAGTTTCTGTTCATACAAACCCTATCTTTCTACCTAAGGTAGCATCCAACTGTAACCCTAACAGTTTAGTTCACCTTTCTGTGTTTTTTACCCCAATTTCTCCGACAAACGTGAATACCTTTGCATTGTTTGGATGTACATAGGCAATTAAGATACTATTTGGATTCTCCCAAAACTTACAGAAAATCCAGTTAGTTGTTTGTCTCCTTTTCAAAATCCAGGTTAGACTCTCATGTGTCTAAAATAACTTTATCCAAGTGGCCGTCAGATTGTATTTTATTTGCATTTGTTTGCATATTCTTTGAAAGGCAAGACTGTTCTATGCAAGGCTAAAGGTTATTCAGCAAGGGCTGTGGCTACTTCTACAGCTTTCCTTTCTGGAGTACCACTGGATGAAGATTGTGCAGCTGCTACTTGGCTGCATCACCACACTTTTGTATCACATTATAAGCTAGATATTCAACCTAGATTCAGGACTTCCTTTGGCTCCACTGTGTTGTGAAATATTCTTCCTTAGTTGCACCTGAGGGATGTCCGTGGCTGGGAACTCGGTCCCACAGGTTGAAACCAGACTGAGCAGACCACATTGCATACAAAAGTTATGTACTCACCATAATAATAGATGTCCTTCTGTTCCTATAAGGATCATAAATGTGACGTCTGCACGCACACAACTCTGAACTTTTTAGCTATAGTTGACCATCACATTGATCGCTTCGCTCCTGTACTTTGAAGATGTCTAAAGCTAAGTACCCCATTGGGGATTTTGTTTTAAATTCTTGCTTGAGCTTGGTTTGCTGTACCCAGCCATTAGCCGATGTCTGCTAAGAAGGAAAATGCCGATGTGGGTGCCACGTTCTGCATATGGATATGCAACAAACATTGCTTTTTCTGCCTAGGCTGAGAACACGACCATACCTCTTTGCCCTATTTGTCAATCCTTTGTACCCAAGACCCTCCGAAGCCATCTGGCCCCCTAAATCTACATTTAGCTTCAGAGCCATCAGCTACCAAACATATATGGTAAAATATGCTTTGGACCTTGTATCCCAAGCTTCTGTTGTCATCCATACCTGACTGCCCTAGCAAGACAGAGGTAGCATCAGAACTGTTCCTGGCTTCTCAAGGGCCAGACATTCTATTAAATGCAGTTAGAATGCAGCAGAGGCCTCTGCAATGTCTGCTGCTTCTGCATCGGTACTATGCAGAGATACATGGCTATGCCTTTAACCCTTAACCAGAGAATTTCAAGTCAAAAAGTCTAGATGCCCCTCTAGACCACAACCTCCTGTTTGGTAAACAGTCTGCAGACCTCCTTAAAAACCTTCAGGAGAAAAGTAAACAGCTTCAAGACATCTAGCACCTGGTGGTGTCTCCCATTCCTAAATATTACAGAAATTACCCTGCTAAGACTGCCTTTGTCAGGAGGACACCCTCTTCTACTAATCCATCCTCCTCCAGGCATAGGAAAGGAACCAGGAGGCAGTCCACCTCCAGACCAGCAGCCTCACAGCCTATTCAGAGACAGCCCTTTCATGACAGAAATGGCTCCAACAATGCGGGACTTCCTTGCCCACCTTTCCCACTGCCTCCTCCTTTGGAGATCCATCGCTTCAGACTGCTGGGTGCTGGCAATAGTACAAGAGGGATATTTCCTCTCTTGGAAGGAAAACCCCTTTAAAAGGGGCATTCCATTCCCCCCAAAAATCAACTATATTTTATTCCTCAGGTCCTATAGGACCTTCTGAACCTCAGAACTGTGGAATCTGTCCTTCCGGCACAGGAAAGAAAAGGCTTTTACTTCAGATTATTTCTTGTCCCTAAAAAAGATTACTCTTGGAGGCCAATATTGAATCTGTCCTTTCGAAACCTGTTCCTAAATGTTCCATCATTCAGAATGTTATCCCTGCAAACCCTTCTTCCACTGTTGCAGGTTCTGGCCTTTATGGTCACACTGTATCTGAAGAAGGCCTACTTCAATATCCCAATAAAACTCTCCCACACAAAATACTTGCATTTCACTGGGGCCTGTTCACACTTGAATTTTACAACCTTGCCCTTTGGTTTATCTACTGCACCCAGCGTATTCACAAAATGCTTAGCTCCAGCTATAGCCTTTTGCAGAACCAAAGGTGTCCAGATTTATCCCTCCCTAGACAGCATCCTCATTCTAGTGTCCGCAGTTCACCATTTCCCTGCTTCAGAGCTTGGGGTTCACCCTTAACATTCCAAAATCATCCCTAATACCTCAGCAGGACAAAATCTTTCCGGGTTTCAGGATCAGAGCAGACCAGATGTGGGCATTCCTCCCTCAGGACAGAGTTCTCTACTCTCTTCCTACTTCCAGGACCTAATGCAGGTACAGCAGATATCTGCAAGTCAATTCTTATCGCTCCTGGGGCTAATGGCAGCCACCATCCCTGTACTGCCTTTGGCCAGAATGCATATGCAAAAACTGCAGTGGTACTTGAAGAATGTGTTGTCTCAACACGAACACCTTCTAGAGTTTCAGATTATATTCTTGCCCTGCCTCAAAGCAGAGCTAAGGTGGTGGATTTAACAACTGTAAATGAAACCAGGCCTTCCACTTCAACCCCTCACCCCAACCCAGTATATGCATACAGATGCATCATACCTAGGATGGGGGGCTACCATGAATGCCTTCATGGTACAGGAGGTCTGGCATCCTTCCCTCCAAAACAAACATATCATTGTGAGGGAAATGACAACAGTCTTTTTGGCAGTGAAAGCCTTTCTTCCAATCCTGCGACCAGGCCTCCTTCAAATTTTCACAGACAATACCCAGCCATGATGTAGTATCTCAACAAACAAGGAGGGACCAAGTCATACCTCCTTTGCCAGATAATTCAAATTTGGGACCTTGCCTCCAGAAACCACTTATCCCTGCAGGCAACATACATTCCTACCCAGAACAACCAACAAGCAGATGTTCTCAGCAGATCAACCTCTCTACAGCATGTGTGGATGTTGAACAGGGACTTTTTTCTATACATTGTCCACTGGTGGGGCACAACTCTGGTAGATTTGTTTGCCTCCCCCCAGAACAGACAATTGAAGAAATTCTGCACCAGGGATCACTCTCCACTTGCCTGGAGGATAGATGCCTTCAGCATTCCATGGAAGGGACGGTTTCTGTATGTATTTCCATCCTTCTCTCTCATTCAAAAAGTCCTCCTGAAGATCAGGAAGCACAAACCAAAAATCTTGTTGGTGACTCTCTATTGGCCAAGGCAGCACTGGTTCCCCCCTACTACTCTCACTAGCCAAGAGCAATCACCACAAGTTACCCCAACAAGATGGACCTACTCACACAGCAGAAGGGATCTCCCATTCGCCCTCACCTACAGATGGTAGGGCTAACACTCTGGGGATAAACTTTTAATTCCCTTCAGACACCACTACTTTGAGGACGTGCTTTCAGTCTTGAGAGAGGCCAGAAAACCAACTACAAGGATGTCTTGCATGTCAAAATGAGAAAGATTCTCCAAGTGGTGTCTCCATAGGCACAGGATCCCTTTCAAGCAGATACCCCTCTAGTCCTTGCTTATGTGTGTGGACTTGCCAAGGCTGGCCTTTCATGCTGTTCAGTGAAAGTCCACCTATCTGCAATCTCTGCCTGCTTACCACTAGAACCTCCCCCCTACTAGCCAGGCTAGATGTTTAAGTATTCCTGAAAGGGGCCTTGCACATAAAATCACCAAGAAAGCCTGTCCCACCTCCTTGGGATGTAAACTTCATGCTGGAAAAACTCACTCTGCCTTCATTTGAGCCAGCCAGTGCTGCAGCGCTCCAAATGTGCACATGGAAGACTGTACTGCTGGTAGCCCTTACCTCTGCTAGAAGGGTGTCAGAGTTGCAAGCTCTCATGGCCTGCTCACCATGCACCATCTTCCACAAGGATAGGGTGACCCTGCACACTAACCCTTCGTTCATGCCAAAAATGGTCAACGAACTGTCCTTAAACTAGTCCATTCCCTGCCCAACTTCTTCCCCTCTCCCACTAATGACAGACAACTAAGGTTTTACTTAGACAAAACTAATTCCATCAGAAAATCCAACCAACTCTTTGTATCCTTCCACCCAGAGCCCTGGACAAGGCAGTCTCCAAACAAACAATTTCCTGCTGGATCAGAAAAACTGTCTGCTTCTGCTACTTCCACCACGGCACGGACCTACTCCAGGGAGTAAGAGCTCATTCTACCAGGGCTATGGCGTCCACCAAAGCCTGGACACAACCTCCATTTTGGAGGCAGGCACCTGGTCCACCATACACTACAAATTGGACCATGTCTCCAGAGCCAGGGCAGGGTTTGGTAGGACAATCCTGCAAGGCTTTCTGTAATCAGCTACCTCTTCATCCACCCTTCCTTCCTTCCTAAGCTGTGGCACTCTCCCACACTAAGAGTACTGCAACATGGGAATAGAAGGACATATATGTCCTTCTCTTCTACGTTGCAGTATTCCTTCTCCCCCACCTATTCCCCTTTATTCCTTTGGACCTGTCTAAATTGTATCCGAGACTAATATCAGACTATCCAGCAAATGGCACTTTACGCCACTTGTGGACATCGTTTGGCTCTCTCTGCTGGGACTGTCTGACTGGGCATTTAAGTTCTGAGATCTGTGCTTGCAGACAGCACATTTATGGCCCTACATGTGATGTCCCGTGCACCTACATCAACCAGGCTTAAGCATTTGTATAGGAGCTGACGTTTGGGTCACCTGAGATGGAGAATCCCACACTAAGAATACTGCAGCATGGAATAGAAAGACATCTATGCTTATAAGATTTTGCGCAACTGTTCTATTATGTTGTCTGTCTCCATCTGGTTCAGCCTTCTCACCTTCCTCCCCCTACTTTCCTGTTGACTTGGTGAGTCTTTCCTCCTCAGATGATCAGACATAGAAGGTCATTGTTCCCACCTTCTGAAGTCTTGCTTTCTCCTTGGTTGTCATATTCCAATTTATGGAAGGTTAATTTCCAGATTTATATATTTTCTCATTATGATTTTTGTCTTGGGGCAAACTCGATCTGGGAAGTTGATGGAGGAGTGGGGAGTTATGGGTAAGGGAGGCAGGGCCAAACAGGCTAAAGATTTTGAAATTCATCATTGTCTGATCTGAGTCAGATCTGAAGTCCCACAGGTTGAAGCAGAAGGAGACGGACAACACGGAACTATCATTATGCTGAGTACTTAACTTTCATTTTCCCTTCCTCTGGCCTTATGTAGTATACTCTCCCTGGGTGCTGGGCTCTGCTCCAAAGCTACTCTCACTTGCCAGGGGCACCTCTAGGGTTGCCACCCCACCTTTTGTTGTGGTTAAAACCAGACTTAGGCCACATCCCTTGCATTACCCCATACCCCAACACAATTTCTACCCATTTTGTGACATTGTTGTCACACAAGGGGGCCGCCCTCTTTTTTTCTATCATGATGACTTTTTTCTACTTCCTCTTTTTGTTTAAAAATAAAAAGCAACTCAACCAATTTAACAAACTCCAATTGTCTGTTTCTTTTTTTTTGAAACAGAATACTGGAGTTTGTAGAGTGTTTTCTGGACTGATAGGCAATCAGTTTGATTTCTGGATAGTCCAGAAAAAAAATGGATAGATGGCAACACTAGTTGCCTCACTTAGACGTTAAATCCCTCAAGTTGGATGCATGGTTTCTCCAGTTCCAGTGATGACTATACTGTCCAGGTTTCTATCCTTGGTTGTTCATATTTTGACCTTCTCCCAAAAACCTACTCATAAGATAAGCAAATGAAAAAGGCTCTTTCTCTGGGCAATTGAGAACAGTCTTGACCATTTTCAGCTCCTCTTCCAGCAGTCTCTGAGTTTCTTGCCTGTCTTTTTCAGAATGGGACCAGCTGTTCCACTATCAAATTGCAGTTAGCCATGTCTTCCTTTCACATTGGCAAGAATCACTTGCCCAATGTATCATTAAGGCTATCTAAAGCCTTTTTTAGAGGAACTTTCCTGTTATGACCCTTGCTTAGTGATCCATTTCCCCTCTGAGATGTTATTGTTTTACTGCAAGCCCTAACTGCCCTTCCATTTGAACTAACTGCCAAAGTTGATTTAAAATGTTTATTATAAGAAACTGTTCATTGTAGCTGTTAACTACTGGTAGAAGAATTAACTCCGTGCCTCCTCTGCCAAACAATGGTCTTTCACAAAGACCAAGGACTGTGCGTTTCAGAACGAACCCTTCTGTTCTACCAAAGGTGGCTTCTGAATCTGCTGTGAAAAAATCTATAAATCTTCCTGAATTTTCCCCAAATTTTTCAAACAAAGGTGAATAATACAATGCATTACACTTACTAAATGTACATCATCATTTAAGATGCTGTTTACATCAGGCAAAAGCCTTCAGGAAAACTGATGTTTGTTTCCTTACCCCGCGATCAAGGTAGGAATGAAGGGGTTATCCAAAGTTACTCTTCTAAGGTTGTCTTAATGTATGTCTTACGTTAAAAAGAGAGGGGTTATATTACTGTCATCACCTTCAAAAGCCAGTTTTGCTAGATGTGTGAGCTTCATCAACAGCCTTCCATTACAGAGTACCTCTTGATGACTTCTGTGCCGCCACTATCTGGTCCAAGGACCATGCCTTCATCTCATATTGTAAATTGGACTTACAGCCCACATCAAGAGCCTAGTTTGATTCAGCTGTGCTCTGGAATATCCTTCCATACAACCATCCAAGTGTTAAAGTAGCTGGGGACACTGTACCATGTATTGAAGAATGGACAGAAAAGACAATGTCGAGTACAAAAGTTATGTACTCGCCATAACGATAGATCTGTGTCTGTTATCATCTTTCCTGAACTTCACACCCTCCTTCCCCCTTCCATGTACTGTATGATATTTGGCATTTTAATTCCTGCACTGTTCTGACTTAAACTTGGCACCTAGATGGTTCATATCTCTCAAGCCAGAAGAGCCATCCTTCAGAGAAGGTAAGATTTCCTGCCTCTCTGCTTGCTAACATACCACATCACTGTAGTGTTGTCTGTGTACACCTTCAAGGGGGCTGGAGAGAACATGGGGTGAAAAGCTTGAATGGCCAGAATCAGAGCTGTCATCTGATTGATGATGTTATGGTCTGACTTCTGATGGGGGGGGGGGGGTACAGACCCTGATTTTTCAGGTGATCAAAAGAAGCCCTCCACCCCATGTCTGAGGCATTGGTGAACAGTCGTTGAGAGGGGACTGGAGGCTGAAAGGATAGGCCTGGGTTGAGACCACACTGCTGAATCCACAACTCGTATTCCTTTCTGAGATGGGGAAGGAGAAGTACATTGAAATCTAGAGGGTGACAGTGCTCCAGACAAAACTGACTTAAGAGGTACTATTGAATCTTCCATGTGTGCAGTGTGGCAAGAGGGAGCATTGGAATTGGAGGCCATGAAGCCCAAGGCCCAAAGAAACTCCCGGGCTGGCATGGCAGTCAGAGGAAGAAGAGATTTGAAAGAAGGCTGTCAATGACAAAACTTTTGGAGGTGGAAGAGAAGCCAACATTGGCACTGTCTGGATCTTGCATCTCAAATGCACATGATCCTGAGAGGGAGTTAGGATGGACTTTTGGAAGTGGATAATGAACCCCAGACTTTGCTGAAGAGAGATGGTGAACTCCAGATTCAGTAACAGGTGACTGGGCGAGGGTGCCTAAAGCAACAGATTATCTGGATAAGGCAAAAGCTTGAATGCCTTGGATCCTGTAGAAATAAATTTCTGGAGCTAAGCATTTTGTGAATGCACTTGGGCAGTAGAAAGACCAAAGGGCAAAGCAGATAACTGAAAAATGAAAGGAAGACACAGAGAAACATAAAAACTTCCTGAAAAGAGGGTGACTAGGGATCTGAAGATAAGCATCTTTCAGATACAAATATACCACGAAAGCTTGAGATTATAAAAGAGGAAACGGGATTTGAAGGTAAACATCTGAAAAGGAACCTTGTGAAAGGTGTCCCAGCGGGACACTTACCCAGCAGCTAAGTGTTCAGTACAGCAACAAGGCATTCAAACTGATTAGCAATAACGGTGTTCAAACTGGTGGCAAAGAAGTTCTGGGTAGTTGTGTCCTTACGTCCCTTTTATGTCCTACATTCAGTGAGGGAAGCATAAGTGTAGCATACGGCACATACAAGAACATTAGGTTTTTGTTTACAGGCCAGGTGTCAGGCTGCGCTGGACGGGGAGAGCCCTTCTGTTTAAAATACTGTAACAGTGATATAGGAAGGCATCTTTCTTTTCAAATCACATTGTTGGGGTTTGTCAGAAGAGAAATCATTTGGTTGAGACACCAAATATCCTTAAATCCATGTCTTGTCTTCTACCTCCCTGCTCCAAAGTAGTTGGTCACCACAGATGTGTTGGACTTTACTTGGGGAGTATTTTCAGGAAAGAGAGATAAGTAAAATGTATGTGGGACACCAAGGATAAATGAAGCACATATGTAGAAAAGAGATGCTTGCCCTGATGAAGGCACTCAAATCTGTGAATCATATTTTGTCCGCAGACCTCCAAGTTGTTGCAGACAGTACCACAGTCATATGGTACGTCAGCAAGCAAGGGGGGAGCCAGGTCATAACCCCCTCCCATTGCAGGCTAACCATGTTAGCTTGGGATATAGCTTTACAGCGCAATCTCACTGTACGGGTATCCTGTAATTTGTCAGAGCAAAATTGTGTGTCAGACAAGCTGATGAGAAGGGCAGATGCTCACAAATGGAAACTTCATCAGGGGTCTTCAAAGATTTGATCCATCTGTGGGAAAATTCCTTGAGTTAGAGTTGTTTACCTCCTCTCTGCATAATCAACTGGCAAGATTCTACTCCATCGCCATGGAAGAAGGGCTTGAAGACCGAATGTTCCTTTATGCTTTTCCACCCTTTTCAGTGATGGTTCCAAGGTACTTCTGAAGATTTAGAAGCAATCTTCTAAGATCATTGTGGTGACTCCCTTCTCGCCTAGGCAACAGTGATTTCCCCCTTCTTTTGGAAATGGCCAGAGACTGTTACCGCAAGCTTCCTCACAGAATAGATCTACTCAAAACAAGGTCAGGGTTGTATGATACATCCTGACCCCAGTCAGCTTCAGCTAACTGCCTAGATGGTTAAGGTCTTAATTCCCTTTAGGCACCTGCTTACTGAGGATGTGCAGCAAGAAAGCCTGCCACTGGAAAATCATATATTAGCAAATGTAAAAGGTTTTCTAGTTGGTGCCAGCACCCATTCAGGTCTAGATCGTAGGAGCTTAGTAGGCTAACGGCCCCAGGGCTCTTACAAGCCTAGCCAAGTTCAACCTGTGTTCCCAAGGGTCTCTGGTTCAAGCAGACACTAAAATCAGCACCTGTTGCCCCGTCCAAGATGTGACACAGATGTAACCCCCGGGGTGAATTTCCGGTTACCTATCCAACCATACAAATTGGACTTAAATAGGGCCAACGAGGGGCTTTGTTTAACATGAATAGGAAGCTTGTTCCAAAGGTGGGGCAATCTCTGTGAGACAAATCTCTCTCTCCAGCAAGTTCTTTTGATTCACGTACCAGGTTAAGATCCTTTGATCGAGTGACCTGTGTACCATTTGACTTGCGAATGTGCAACATTTCCATTAAAGCTGGGTGAGAGAGTGCTCTGTATGGAAGGTACAGGTTGCCTCTGAGCAGTCTGTACGACACAGAGTTAAGTGACAATGATTTCAGTCTGTCTGCTTAAGACAGATCTTGAAGTCCCTGAATTTTCTTTGCAAGGAACCTTTGTGGTTTCTCCAACTGCTGCAGTGTTTGGAAAGAAACATTCCAAAGGGAGCGTTGTACTCTATTATTGGCCTGATGAAAGATGAGTACAGGGGGTTATAACCTTTTTTTTTTTTTTTGCTTGAGGCAATGCCATTACTTATGAGATGAACAGTATAAAATGCCCTTCTTACCACTGCGGAGACATGGTGATCGAAGTTAAGGTTGCTGTCAACCTTTGTACCCAGATCTCTCACCACTGACTGTGTGCTTAGGGTACTGCTATTGATGTGGTAGTTTGCAGGAACATCACCCTTGCCAAAGGGGGCGATGATGTATTTTTTTGCATTAAGTTTAAGACCATGACTTTGCCGCCAGTCATTAGTTTGCGTAAGACCTTCTTGCAGGATGTTGACATCACTGGGGATTTCCATGATCTATCCCAGTTTGCAGCCATCAGCAGACTTTGTCAGCCACAGTCCTTCAGTTTTAGCCTGTACTTTGGAGAAGTAGATTCCAAACATTAACGGCCCTGAACAGATCCCTGTGGAATGCCAGTGGTTACAGGTCTGGTGGAGGAGGTGGAATCCCCTATTTTGACCGTATAAGTTCTATCAGAGATCCAGTTTACAACCCACCTGGCAGGATATGAGTTGATACCTGGCTAGGTGAGTTTATCAATGATGCCAGAGTGGGGGATTATGCCGAAGGCCTTGGCTAAGTGTGTAGGTAGGCCATATGCACAGGTTTACCCTTGTCTTGGCGACTGTCACAAAGAAGTCCACCAAGTTTAACGGGCATAATCTCCCCTTGACAAAGCCAAACTGGGTTTGGTCGAGCATTTTGAGATTTCCTATCTTTTTCTTTCAGCTTTTCCCAGTTAGGAGTTGCCACAGCGGATCACCTGTCCACTCATGATTGTCAGAGTTTTTACGGTGTCGAGTTGCCAGCCCGGCACCCAACCTTCCACGGAAGGCACACACACATATGTACTCATGATTAGGGCAATTTAGACTGTCCAATCCACCTACAGCATGTCTTTGGGATGTGGGAGGAACCCGGAGGTAACCCACGCGACTACAGGGAGGACATGCAGACTCCGCACAGAAGGCTCCCTAGCCAAGGATCGAACCAGAGAACCTCTTGCTGTGCGGCGACAACGCTAACCGCTGCACCACCGCAGCAGCCCCATTTTGAGATTTCCTATATCTTTGTTAATAAGGTCCATGATGAGTCATTCCATGGCCTTGTAGATAAGGCTAGTCAAGTTAATGGGTCTGTAGTTCCTGGGTTCTGTGGTTGCCCCTTTGTGCAAAGGAATGATGGTAGCGGTTTTCCATTTTGCTGGGATGAAGTCGGTGCTTAGGCTGTGACTGAAAAGCATGCTCAATGGTGATGCTACTGTTTTAATCCATGTAGAACACAGCTCACGATGTTGTCTGGTCCCATAGGGGCTGTGTTTTTGGCCTTGGAGAGGGCATTTAAGACCTGCTGCTCTGAGATGCTAGGTGGGGACAGATGTTAAGGATGCTTTGGGATATATGTGGCAGGGACGGGGAGTGAAGTTTTCACCAAACCTGTAAGATAGCAAGTTTGCTATATCCACAGGTTTATATATGTAGTACCATTAGCTACGAGTTCAGTGCAAATCTGGGCCTTACATTTGAGGTTTCGGATGTAACTAAAGAACACCTTGTGGTTATCCTTAGTTAGGGAAGCTAATTTGGATTCATAGTTAGCTTTGGAGGACTTCACTAGGAGTCTTACTTGATTAAGTTGAGGAGGGAGTGTTTCCATTTTTTGTGACCATTCCTTCTTACTCTTAGACAGCAATTTTTTTCTCCTATTCTATAGCCTATTAATGGCACAAATGGTGGAAACTGAAAAAGGGTAATTGTGAGGTGATGTTCAGGGAAGAGCTAAGACAGGCACTGGGTGGCAGTGAAGAGTTACTGAATAGCTGGGTAACTACAGCAGAGCTTGTACGAGAGATGGCTAGAAGGGTGCTTAGTGTGACATCTGGAAAGAGGAAGGAGGACAAGGAGACCTGGTGGTGGAATGAAGAAGTACAGGAGAGTATACAGATAGAGGTTGATGAAGAAGTGGGATTGTCAAAGAGATGAAGAAAGTAGACAAGAGTATAAGGAGATGAGGTGCATGGCAAAGAGAGAGGTGGCGAAGGCTAAGGAGAAGGCGTATGAAGAGTTGTATAAAAGGTTGGACACTAAGGAGGGAGAAAAGGACCTGTACCGATTGGCTAGACAGAGGGACCGAGCTAGTAAAGATGTGCAGCAGGTAAGGGTGATAAAGGATAATGAGGGAAACATACTCACAAGTGAGGAGAGTGTGTTGAACAGATGGAAAGAGAACTTTGAGGGGTTGATGAATGAAGAGAATGAGAGGGAGAGAAGGTTGGACGATGTGCGGATAGTGAATCATGAAGTGCAGTGGATTAGCAAGGAGGAAGTAAGGATAGCTATGAAGAGGATGAAAAACGGAAAGGCTGTTTGTCCAGATGACATACCTGTAGAAGCATGGAGGTGTTTAGGAGAAATGGAAGTGGAGTTTTTAACTAGATTGTTTAATGAAATCTTGGAAAGTGAGAGGATGCCCGAGGAATGGAGAAAAAGTGTTTTGGTACCGATTTTTAATAATAAGGGTGATGTGCAGAGCTGTAGTAACTACAGAGGGATTAAACTGATCAGTCACAGCATGAAGTTATGGGAAAGAGTAGTGGAAGCTAGATTAAGAAGGGAGGTGATGATTAGTGATCAGCAGTATGGTTTCATGCCAGGAAAGAGCACTACAGATGCAATATTTGCTCTGAGAGTGTTGATGGAGAAGTACAGAGAAGGTCAGAAGGAGTTGCATTGTGTCTTTGTGGACTTAGAGAAAGCATATGACAGGGTGCCTAGAGAGGAGTCGTGGTATTGTATGAGTAAGTCGGAAGTGTCAGAGAAGTATGTAAGAGTGGTACAACATATGTACAAGGGTAGTGTGTCAGCGATGAGGTCTGCGGTGGGAGTGACGGATGCGTTTAAGTTGGAGGTGGGATTACATCAAGCTCAGAGCCTTTTCTTATTTGCAGTGGTGATGGACATGTTGACAGACGAGATCAGACAGGAGTCCCCGTGGACTATGATGTTTGCAGATAACATTGTGATCTGTAGTGAGAGTAGGGAACAGGTGGAGGAGATATGTTGGAGAGGTGATGATATGCTCTAGAGAGAAGAGGAATGAAGGTCACCAGGACTAAGACAGAATATATGTGTGTGAATGAGATGAAGGATAGAGGAATGGTGAGGATGCAGGGAGTAGAGGTGGCGAAGGTGAATGAGTTTAAGTACTTGGGATCAACAGTTCAGAGTAATGGTGAGTGTGGAAGAGAGGTGAAGAAGAGAGTACAGGCAGGATGGAGTGGGTGGAGAAGAGTGTCAGGAGTAATTTGTGACAGACAAGTACCAGTAAGAGAAGGTCTACAAGAGGGTAGTGAGACCAGCTATGTTATACGGGTTGGACATTGACAAAAAGGCAGGAGTCAGAGCTTGACGTGGCAGAGTTGAAGATGTTAAGATTTGCACTGGGTGTGACGAGGATGGACAGCATTAGGAATAAGTATATTAGAGGGTCAGCCCAGGTTGGAAGGTTTGGAGAGGCAAGATTACGTGGGTTTGGGCATGTGCTAAGGAGGGATGCAGAGTATATTGGGAAAAAGATGCTAAGGATAAAGCTGTCAGGTAAGAGGAAGAGAGGAAGGCCTAAGATAAGGTTTATGGATGTGGTGAGAGAGGATATGCAGGTGGTTGGTGTGACACAGCAAGATGCAGAGGACAGGAGGAAATGGAAACAGTTGATCTGCTGTGGCGACACCTAACGGAAGCAGCCGAAAGAAGAAGAATTAATGGCAGTTGTCCACCAGTTAGGTTTGTTTTTCCTTAAAGGTCTTGCTTTAGTTCTAGCAGGTATGGCAAAGTCAATACAGTTGTACAGGTCCTTGAATAAAGCATTGGTGTGTAACTCAACATAGGTGTCTGTTACATCAGTGTGGGGAGGGACTATTTATGCCATCTTATAAGAGGTTGTAATTTGCCTTGAAGAACTTTAAGTTTAGTTGTTGTTGGGGGGGGGGGGTACTGTGTTATAGTTTATTCTAACGGATAAGCATCAGGTCCAGGATATTTGAGCCCCTTGTGGGTGTGTCAACCAGCTGGTCCAGGGGACTGGAGTTAAAGTCCGGGAACTTTTGGGCAAGTGAGTTAGAACATGTATGTTTTGCCCAGTCTATGGAAAAGTAATTAGTCACCCAAAACCATTGTGTTTGGTTGTATTGTGATTGACGCAAGTAGATCCATGTAGGCTGAGTGGATGTCCTGATTCATGGAGGGAGTACTACAGCTGGCAATGACTTGGAGGGGTCTTAACTGCAGTTGTGCTGTTTAACCAGTCTAGAGGTGTATTTATCTTTAATGAATATTGATACACCACCTCCTTTAGTTCTCAAGCCTTCAGTTTGTGGTCTGAATGTGTGGAAGGAAATGTAACCTGGTATACCTGGGGTGCTCTCTGCAGCCTTAAAACAGATCTCCGTGTTTGCACAAATGTCAGCATCTTCCAGGGTGAGGATTGCTTCCAGTGAGTGCAGTTTCTGGTTTAGACTCCTAGTGTTTAGCAGCATAATCTTGAGGTTGTTTTTAGAGGCTATTTTTATGTCTGGAATTTTGTTCTTGTGACATTGCCTAAAAAAGGCACTGTGGGGGATGGTAAGAGCCTTAGCCAGTAACCAAAATCTCAGGGGTGACAGAAGAAGACCTTCGCTGGGAAAGCATTGAGGTCTGTCAACCATGTCATCCCAGGCTGACAGATATTAGCAGATACTGTTTTTACAGTATTTGTGTGTGTTATCTTCCTATGCCCTTTCTTACTTTTCCAAAGTTTCTATGGATCCTCCTCTTTCAATGCATTCTCATGTCAAATATATTTGAAAGGAGTCTTGCATAAGAGGCCTCCAAGAAAAATGTTGACCACCTCCTTGGGATCTTAATTTTGTGTTTAAGAAGCTAGCACTCCATTCAAGCTAGGTAATGTGGCTGACTTGAGGCTCTTAACATAGAAACTGTTTTACTGATTGCTCTGAACTCTGCAAGAAGAGTTTGAGTTGTAAACTCTTTTGATGAGTTAACCCTAGCTCATTTTCCACAGACTCAGAGTTTCTTTGAGAATTAATCTTTTTTTATACCTAAAACGGTATCCAAGTTTACATTAAGCTAAACTATCCTGAACCAAAAACAGAGAGAGAATACTGCATACCTTGAATGTCCATAGCTTGGGTACAATCTTGACAGAGCTAAATCTTTCAGATCTTCAGATCACTTGTTCATTTCTTGTAAAAGAACAGGGAAACTTGTGTTAAAACTGTTTCTGAATGGTTGTCTCAGGCTATTACCTTTTGTTATATTCACCACAGCGAAACTACTCCAGGCAGGGTCAAGGCCCACTCTACTAGGACTTTGGCTTCATGTATGGACTTTGGAAAGGTCTGGATTCTAGAAGTATACTAGAAGCAGCAAGTTGGCTCTCTAGAAGCTTGCTTTTTTTCTGTAGATGTAGATCACGTTTTTCTAGGATCATTCTCTTAAGTGCTTCTGGACTCTTCCCCTTCCACCTCCTAAATGTAAGCAGGGTAATTACACATGTAGCTAAGGCTACTGCAGCCATGATCACTGTGATGAACATAGTACAGTTGTTTGTCAGCTTACTAGACTGTAGATGTTTGAATGATCACTGCTACAGTAGCCACTCCCTCCTTCCCTTTTGCATTTGGTGTGTTTGTACCAGGGTGTGAGTACTTTTATTGTTCCTATCTTTATCCTTTCAGGGCTCATTCGAGTAGTTTTCTGTGGATAAGAGTAGCCTAGGATGTTCATAACAAGGATAAATGTTCAGCACTGAATCACTGTTAAACTAGCTAAAGCTACATGGATCCTACACCTGTTTTTATTGACCATCTTTTCGAAGATAAGAGCACTGCCCCATCCCAAGCACTTTTACTGTTAGGAGCATTTAAAGGACAGTTAGAGCAGCTGAAGCAGGTAAAGAGTACTCCCTTGGCGAGCCCTGTGGAGCTTAGATTGGTTAACTGCTCAGAGAAGTCGTACTGGGGAAAACCTTCCTCTAAATTTTTTTTTGTGGAAACATTTTTTTTTTCCTGTTATGTTTTTCTAGGAAACTGATTTGAAATCTGAGACTGTCATTTCTTGTCAGAGAGCGAGCTGTGTGAAAGGAATTTTCCCCCCTCCAAGTTGTGGAGGTTTTATGTGTAGGGTTAGGACATTGTGCCTGTGCAGACGTCAGCTGAATCTGCCTTTTGGGTTACAGTTCTCGTCTTCAGTGCTTCATCCTTGGCTGAGCCGATGTACCAGTTACTAGTCTCCATGTTTCATTCTTCCACTGTTCACAAGAAGAAAGTCAGGGAGTCAGCTCATTTTCCACAGACTCAGACTTAGAAATGCCAGGCATGCCAGGCCACATTCATTTTTCCCAGAGTCACTGCCGCATTTTGTTCCTCAGACCACTCATTTTTCTCCCAGCTACTAAGCACCAGAGGAAAGTTAAGTTTTGTGCGACTGTAGGAATGCCCTCCATGAGAAAGGGAAAACCACTGTTGTCATTTTCGGTACTAATGGCCAAGTGTTTTATCTAATAACCAGCATAAGGATCATGGTTTCCAGGAGACAGTGCTTCCTTGGGTTGCTTCTTTTTCAGGAAATTGAAAGAAAAGGTTAAAAAAAAAAAAAAAAGCCGCTTCTCCCATGTTTATTTCAGTGGACAGAAAAGATTCGCTAGAGAGTTTTCTAATTTTTTTTTTTTTAAAGAAAAAGTGTTTCCTTACTTTCCTGAGTCTGAAATTCAGAAGAGCAGGATTTAGAGGGTGAATGTTATGCTTCAGGATTTTCTTGTTAATCTGAAGATTCTGATTAAAAGAGGAAAGTTCAGATCTGATGCCATCTTTTCAACCCTATGAGTTATTGGATCCAGCTCTGTTCCAAAGCCAGCAATTCTAAAAGACTTCACTCTTTCAACTCCTCTTTTCTTCCAATAGCATCCTGTTCTCGCCTAGCTATCTCTGATCTTGCTTGCCACCACCAGGGACTGCAGTGAGATTTTGAGCTCCATCATGGGATCTCTTGTCTTTTTTGGTATTTGGTGTGATTTTTTGCTTATCTTCCTCTAACTTTGTCAGTTGAGTCTATCCTAGTAGGGTTTGGTTAAGAGTTAGGTTTGGTTTGTAGGTGGTATTCTTTTTGCGTGTTGGTGTTTCTAAGTTTGTGGCATCCCTGCTCTTTTGTCTTTAGTTACAAAAAAAAAAGTTTCTGTTTTGAGTTGTACTGTGTGGTAGATTAGGATTAGGTACATCTTTCTTTCTTTATCTTGGCTGATTTTTAAGTGGTGGATTACCTTAAAATGGATAAGGCAAAGGAGTTTAAGAAGTATGTGGCCCACAAATTGCCTTCCCAAGTTGCACTTGATTTGTGCATGTGTTGCCTCCTCAGCACATGGCACTTGGATGCTGAGTGCTCTGTTTGTGCGGGCATTTGTACCTGGGGTCTGAATGAGCGCTGGACCAAGTTAGTGTTAAAGGGCTTTGTTGGCTTTGGGAGAGCCAGTGATTTGCACTTCTACTCCATTGAAGAAAATTGACAAGGTTGAACAGGGTTGATGTAATGAGAGCTGTAAATGACCCCAAGGTCAGCAGGGTGTGTAAAGGAAGTGGCTCCCGTCTCTTTCTGATCAGCCAGATCCAAAGGTCCACTGACCTTCAACTACTTCTGCACCGGGTTCTGTTCCTTCCTGGAGCTGCTCTCCCATGGTGCCAACTTTGGGGAAGTCCGTGTCCCCAGCATTAAATGTTCCTAGCCCCTTCTTGGCCAAGGAAACAAGTTCAGTTAGGGTCTATTTCTCTTTCTGTCCTATTACTCCTAAAGAGTTTTCACCAAATTTCTCTTTGTGTGATGGTCTAATCTAACTGCTGGCAGATGGACTGCCAAGCCATTGTCAGTAGCCTCGCCAGCTCAATGTGCCCACTTGTTGTGAGTCTTTACTCCGTGGATGTAGCGCAACTGATTCAATCTTCTTGCAGCCCACATTCAGCCAGGACTTATCCCCACCACCTCAGTTCCAGTACCTGACGGCCAGCTCCATCAGGCGTTTTTCCTCCCTCAGGCCCATCAACACCTGGGCTTGTGGATCCAGTTGTCTTGACAACACACGGGTTGGCTGCAATGGCTTGGCCTCTTCAGGCACCAACCCCTACCTTCTTTACTCCACTGTTGGAGCCAAGAGTGCCTTGAAGCTGAGGGTTCAGGGCCTGTATCTGCTTTTAGGGTTTGAGTCTTCCCTCCCCCTGGAAGCTTTGGCATTTGACAGTTTGGCTTCATCTAGACCTCCGGGCAGGGTTCTGGACTCGGGCTTCCTCCGTTGGCTCTTCAGATTCCAGAGATCTCCTTCTATCCTCCTGTTGCTGTATTCTTTACATGACTGAGTTGCCTGCCAAAATGACCTAGCATTGGCTAGTATACAAAAGACTTTTACTACTAATAGGTGCCTGGTATGTCATTCGTAGGCTACTTTCAGACATAGGCCATAAAAGCAACATACTCGAGCATCGTTCTCAGAATTCTAACACAACCATCCTCAGAATTCTTTGCTGCCAGTCCGAACACTTCACTTGTATGTATGGTCTGCTAGCTGAAGTGGTTGCTGTTTCATTTCAGATACATGCCCTGTAAGGGAATCCTTTCTTTGCCTTTTCTGCTGTGGTTAGGTTTGATGTCATCCAAGAAAGGCAAGTGCCAGTGTGGATGTCAGATTCCACATAGACAATCACCAGCAGTGTTCTTTTTGACTTGGGCCTATCCACGATCATAGATCTTGCTCTATCTTCCAGGCCTTTGTGCCTAAAACATTGAGAAGTAGATTATCTTCCTTTCAATATATTTAGAAATCAGCGCTTGAAACACTCTGTGAAGGTGCTATGTAGGGACCCTCGAGGCCTGAGGCTGAGACGCTTGTGAAGTGGAAGGCCAAGAAGCCTAGGCCTGAAACTTCAGCTACACCTCCAGTGGCGGAAGTCTCTCCCAAGGTAGTTGTTAGTATGGTGAAACGTTCAGCCCCTGTGTCCAATTCATAGGCAAAGGCCCGTTAATGGAGGGTAGCTTTCAATCAAGATGATGGCATGTCCTTGGAGGAGCCACAGATATCCCTTGTGGATGTCTAGGGGGAGCCTAGACTTATGATCACCGAGGGTCCCAGGGGGACCTGTCAAATATTAGTTAGAGAGGAAGTTCATAGGTAGGTACTAGGCTATCGGCCCAAGCGCCTACGTAAGCCTAGACAGCAAGGTTCCAAAGCTTACGCCACCCAAGAAAGTAATTTTCCTGTGCCACTGTCCAGCAGAGACAGAAGTGATCCCCGGGATGTATTTCCTATTTCCCATCCACTCATCAAGATTTTTCTTGAAGAGTGCTAATGAAGAACTTTGCTTGACATAGATGGGTAGCTTGTTCCAGAGTATAGGAAGTCTCTAGGACAGGAATCTGTCCCTCCAGCTTGTCCTGTTTATTGTGGTGACAAGGTTTAGGTCCCTAGAGCGTGTAGCTCAGAGGGATTTTGATTTCTTTAGGTGTAGCATGTCCAACAGCTCTGGGTTTGACATAGCTTTATACGTTAGGCAGAGATCACCTTGGAGTAGGCGATATGGTAAGGAGTAAAGCTGGAGTTTTTTGAGGCGGTAAGTATAGGGCATTTGTTTGAGGCCAGTAATCCTCTTTGTGAGGTACTTCTGTGGCCTTTCCAGCTGCTGCAGATGTCTTGAGGTACATTCCAAAAGGGGCGTTGTACTCTATAATGGGTCTAATGAGTGATGAGTAGAGGGGAACAATGACCTCTTTTTTCCTGGATGAGAGCCCTTTTTATGATGAGGTGTGCCATGTAGAAGGACTTCCTATCTACTGTGGCGATGTGACTATCAAAGGAGAGACTACTGTCCACCTGGGTCCCAAGGTCTCTTATCATGCATTCGGTGTTAAGTAGATTGCTGCCTATGTGGTAGTTCATGGGTACAGAGTTTTTACCAAAGGGGATGTCACTGCACTTTTTGGCATTGAGCTTGAGGCCATGGCTCTGACACCAGGCATCTGTCTCAGTGAGGCCCTTCTGTAGGATGTCCACATCATTTGGGGACTTGAGACTATGGCTCGAAGGTTTGCAGTCATCTGCGAACCCGTTAGCCAGAGGACTTCTGTGTTAGCCTGTACTTCAGAGAAGTAGTTACCAAACAGGAGAGGTCCCAGGACCGGAACCCTGTGGTACTCCACTTGTCATTGCTTTGAGGTCAGATTTGGAATCTGCAACTTTACAGTGTGGAGTTCTGTCAGTGAGCCAGTTGGCAACCCATCTTGTGACATAGGGATTTATACCTAGTTTAGTGAGTTTAGCTATAATTCCAGAATGGGGGATGGTGTCGAAAGCCTTGGCGAGGTCAAGATAGGCTGTGTGAACCACCTTACCCTCATCCACGGCTTTGATGACTGCCTCAAAGAAGTCGATCAGGTTCAGGAGGCATGATCTGCCTTTCACAAACTCAAATTGGGTGGGATCCAGAGTTTGGAGGTTATCAATGTCTGTGTTGGAGTTCCATGATGATACGTTCCATGGCCTTGCAGACCAGGCTCGTCAGGCTAATAGGTCGATAGTTCCCGGGATCAGTGGTGGCTCCCCCTTTTGTGGAGTGGGATAACTGTTGCTGTGCGCCATTCAGTGGGCACAAAGCCTGATGCGAGACTATTATTTAACATGGTGCTTAAGTGGGGAGCCAGTTCGTTCTGAAGTTTGTGTAAAACCCAGCCTGGGATGTTGTCCGGTCCCATGGATGCTGTGTTTTTTACTTTAAAGAGTGCAGCTTTTACCTGCGTAGTTGTGATTACAGGGACTCTGCATTCTTCCTGTATAGATATGGGCCCTTTAGGGAGTGAGAGGGGGGTAAAGTTAGCACTGAACCGATGTGCCAGGATGTTGGCAATATCAGTTGGTTCTGTAATTTTCGTGCCTTTGTGCTGTAACTCAGAGCAGATCTGCGTGTTGCCATCTAGATTCTTGACATAGCTATAGAGTGCTTTGTGGTTGTCCTTGGATTTAGTGGCAATTTTGTTTTCATAGTTAGCTTTGGAGGATCTTATAAGGGATCTCAGCTTCTTACTGAGGCTGACCAGGAGCTCCTCCACTCATGGAATTTTACTCTTTTGCAACTGTTTCTTCCTTCTGTTGCACAATTTTTTATGGCAGGGGACCACCAGATTGGCTTCCTTTTTGGAGGATAGTGTCTTGGTTGTGTTTGGGATAAGACGCATCCATGCACTCGTGTAAGTCTTATAGAGTGCATTTGTGTAGGATTCAGCAGTTGTAACTGTATTGTCCATCTGCATGGGTGTCATGAAGTTCACGACTTAAGAAGCATGAAGTTGGCTTTGGAGAATTTTTTGCTGTGGTTTCCTTTAATGGGGGTGGGGGTGAGGGTGTGGATATCAAGGGTGATAAGCTTATGGTTAAATCAGACCAACGAGGAGTTGACTTCAGGCGTGGAACCGATCACTCATGTTGGTAATGACTAGGTCTAGGATATTGTTGCCCCTGGTGGGGGTGTGGATAAGTTGATCTAGGGCATTGGAGTTTATGAATTCCAGAAAACATTGAGCCAAGGAGTTGGTACACAAGTAGTTCTCCCAGTTAATGGTGGGGGTAGTTGAAGTGCCCACTATTAGGGTGTTTGGTTGAACCCTAATATTTTCCAATACATCAAGAAACGAGGAGTGGGAATCCTGGGGCATGGTGGGGGATCTGTAGCAAGCTACAATTTGGATTGCAGTTTTACCCAGAGTTAGTTGTACTTGGATAACCTCAGATGCATTATGCTGAGCAACTAGCCTGGAGGTGTAGATATCCTTAATGAATATGGACACACCTCCGCCTTTGGTGTTTCGGTCCAGGTTACATGGCTGAAAAGTGTGGTATGAGTTGTAGCCTGGTAGTGCAGGGGTGCTGTCTGGAGCCTTGAACCAGGTCTCAGTCACTGCACAGATATCGATGTTCTCCGCTTTAAGGAGTGCCTTGAGTGAGTGCATTTTGAGATTTAGACTTCTAGCATTGAGTAGCATTACTCTGTTTTTGCTTGCCTCTTCCTGTTATGGTGGTGAATTTGTTATTTGAACCCTGCCTAAAAAAGGCACTACAGGGGCAAGCAAGAGCCTTAGCCAGTATCCGAATCCCAGGGGCGACAGGTGCAGGCTATCTGTGGCAAAGCATCGTGGTCTGTTGACCATGTCATCCCAAGCAGACAGATACTGGAACCCCTTAGAATGACACCAAAAAAAAAGCTTAGGGGGGGCCAAAAATGGTTTTTGGGAAAATTTAAATTTTATTTTTTTTGGGGTCCTTTTGGTAAACTTTTTCAGGTATCATTTTGGGCCGAATTGGCCCCCGGAAAAAGCTACCTCCAAAAAAAAAAAAGGGCCCCCCCCCCAAAAAAAAAAAAGGTTTTTTATTTTTTTCCCCCTTGGGGCCTTTTGGGCCCCTTTAACCCCAAAAAAAATTTTTATTCCCATCATGGCAAGGAGATTCCAGCTGGTTAGGACTGGCTACTGTTAAACATTTGGGGTGCTTTTTGATTGGTACATACTTTCTCTAGGCATTATCACCTGCCACTTTACTCTAAGTCCAGGGCTGGTTTTGCCACTGCTGTTTTGCAGGGCATTTTGGCAGCTCCTGCTTCCTTGTAGTTAGCCATCCTCCCTTACCTCTGCTTTGGGATTCTACCCAAGTGTTAGGACTGCAGCAATGTGAGATGAAGAACATAGTACAGTTTTGTACCTACCATAAATGTAGATGTTCGAAGATCCACATTGCTGCAGTCCACTTTACCCTCCCTCCTTCCCCTCTGTAGTTAGAGGCGGTTGTGTTGGTTGGGTTGTACATTTTGTGTATATTGTATATATTGTACATATAGTTAGTGCAGGGGTGGTTGGTTGGTTGTTTGCTGTCTTTTGGTTTTGACCTTTATTTCTAGGGTCTTCTGACATCTGGGGCAAGAAAAGACTGAGGATATGACGTCGGTCATGCGCATTTGTACCCTGACGTCCTGACGTCAGTCAAATGCGCCCTGACCGACGTCAGCCTTATACTTTGATATTCGGGCCGACCAAGGACAGCGGACTATCCAAGTGTTAGGACTGCAGCAATGTGGATCTTCGAACATCTACATTTATGGTAGGTACAAAACTGTACTTTACTAGTCTCCATGTTTCATTCTTCCACTGTTCACAAGAAGAAAGTAGTCAGGGAGTCAGCTCATTTTCCACAGACTCAGACTTAGAAATGCCAGGCATGCCAGGCCACATTCATTTTTCCCAGAGTCACTGCCGCATTTTGTTCCTCAGACCACTCATTTTTCTCCCAGCTACTAAGCACCAGAGGAAAGTTAAGTTTTGTGTGACTGTAGGAATGCCCTCCATGAGAAAGGGAAAACCACTGTTGTCATTTTCGGTACTAATGGCCAAGTGTTTTATCTAATAACCAGCATATAAGGATCATGGTTTCCAGGAGACAGTGCTTCCTTGGGTTGCTTCTTTTTCAGGAAATTGAAAGAAAAGGTTAAAAAAAAAAAAAAAAAGCCGCTTCTCCCATGTTTATTTCAGTGGACAGAAAAGATTTGCTAGAGAGTTTTCTATTTTTTTTTTTTTTTAAAGAAAAAGTGTTTCCTTACTTTCCTGAGTCTGAAATTCAGAAGAGCAGGATTTAGAGGGTGAATGTTATGCTTCAGGATTTTCTTGTTAATCTGAAGATTCTGATTAAAAGAGGAAAGTTCAGATCTGATGCCATCTTTTCAACCCTATGAGTTATTGGATCCAGCTCTGTTCCAAAGCCAGCAATTCTAAAAGACTTCACTCTTTCAACTCCTCTTTTCTTCCAATAGCATCCTGTTCTCGCCTAGCTATCTCTGATCTTGCTTGCCACCACCAGGGACTGCAGTGAGATTTTGAGCTCCATCATGGGATCTCTTGTCTTTTTTGGTATTTGGTGTGATTTTTTGCTTATCTTCCTCTAACTTTTGTCAGTTGAGTCTATCCTAGTAGGGTTTGGTTAAGAGTTAGGTTTGGTTTGTAGGTGGTATTCTTTTTGCGTGTTGGTGTTTCTAAGTTTGTGGCATCCCTGCTCTTTTGTCTTTAGTTACAAAAAAAAAAGTTTCTGTTTTGAGTTGTACTGTGTGGTAGGTTAGGGATTAGGTACATCTTTCTTTCTTTATCTTGGCTGATTTTTAAGTGGTGGATTACCTTAAAATGGATAAGGCAAAGGAGTTTAAGAAGTATGTGGCCCACAAATTGCCTTCCCAAGTTGCACTTGATTTGTGCATGTGTTGCCTCCTCAGCACATGGCACTTGGATGCTGAGTGCTCTGTTTGTGCGGGCATTTGTACCTGGGGTCTGAATGAGCGCTGGACCAAGTTAGTGTTAAAGGGCTTTGTTGGCTTTGGGAGAGCCAGTGATTTGCACTTCTACTCCATTGAAGAAAATTGACAAGGTTGAACAGGGTTGATGTAATGAGGGCTGTAAAGGACCCCAAGGTCAGCAGGGTGTGTAAAGGAAGTGGCTCCCTTCTCTTTCTGATCAGCCAGATCCAAAGGTCCACTGACCTTCAACTACTTCTGCACCGGGTTCTGTTCCTTCCTGGAGCTGCTCTCCCATGGTGCCAACTTTGGGGAAGTCCGTGTCCCCAGCATTAAATGTTCCTAGCCCCTTCTTGGCCAAGGAAACAAGTTCAGTTAGGGTCTATTTCTCTTTCTGTCCTATTACTCCTAAAGAGTTTTCACCAAATTTCTCTTTGTGTGATAGTCTAATCTAACTGCTGGCAGATGGACTGCCAAGCCATTGTCAGTAGCCTCGCCAGCTCAATGTGCCCACTTGTTGTGAGTCTTTACTCCGTGGATGTAGCTCAACTGATTCAATCCTTCTTGCAGCCCACATTCAGCCAGGACTTATCCCCACCACCTCAGTTCCAGTACCTGACGGCCAGCTCCATCAGGCGTTTTTCCTCCCTCAGGCCCATCAACACCTGGGCTTGTGGATCCAGTTGTCTTGACAACACACGGGTTGGCTGCAATGGCTTGGCCTCTTCAGGCACCAACCCCTACCTTCTTTACTCCACTGTTGGAGCCAAGAGTGCGTTGAAGCTGAGGGTTCAGGGCCTGTATCTGCTTTTAGGGTTTGAGTCTTCCCTCCCCCTGGAAGCTTTGGCATTTGATAGTTTGGCTTCATCTAGACCTCCGGGCAGGGTTCTGGACTCGGGCTTCCTCCGTTGGCTCTTCAGATTCCAGAGATCTCCTTCTATCCTCCTGTTGCTGTATTCTTTACATGACTGAGTTGCCTGCCAAAATGACCTAGCATTGGCTAGTATACAAAAGACTTTTACTACTAATAGGTGCCTGGTATGTCATTCGTAGGCTACTTTCAGACATAGGCCATAAAAGCAACATACTCGAGCATCGTTCTCAGAATTCTAACACAACCATCCTCAGAATTCTTTGCTGCCAGTCCGAACACTTCACCTGTATGTATGGTCTGCTAGCTGAAGTGGTTGCTGTTTCATTTCAGATACATGCCCTGTAAGGGAATCCTTTCTTTGCCTTTTCTGCTGTGGTTAGGTTTGATGTCATCCAAGAAAGGCAAGTGCCAGTGTGGATGTCAGATTCCACATAGACAATCACCAGCAGTGTCTTTTTTGACTTGGGCCTATCCACGATCATAGATCTTGCTCTATCTTCCAGGCCTTTGTGCCTAAAACATTGAGAAGTAGATTATCTTCCTTTCAATATATTTAGAAATCAGCGCTTGAAACACTCTGCGAAGGTGCTATGTAGGGACCCTCGAGGCCTGAGGCTGAGACGCTTGTGAAGTGGAAGGCCAAGAAGCCTAGGCCTGAAACTTCAGCTACACCTCCAGTGGCGGAAGTCTCTCCCAAGGTAGTTGTTAGTATGGTGAAACGTTCAGCCCCTGTGTCCAATTCATAGGCAAAGGCCCGTTAATGGAGGGTAGCCTTCAATCAAGATGATGGCATGTCCTTGGAGGAGCCACAGATATCCCTTGTGGATGTCTAGGGGGAGCCTAGACTTATGATCACCGAGGGTCCCAGGGGGACCTGTCAAATATTAGTTAGAGAGGAAGTTCATAGGTAGGTACTAGGCTATCGGCCCAAGCGCCTACGTAAGCCTAGACAGCAAGGTTCCAAAGCTTACGCCACCCAAGAAAGTAATTTTCCTGTGCCACTGTCCAGCAGAGAGACAGAAGTGATCCCCGGGATGTATTTCCTATTTCCCATCCACTCATCAAGATTTTTCTTGAAGAGTGCTAATGAAGAACTTTGCTTGACATAGATGGGTAGCTTGTTCCAGAGTATAGGAAGTCTCTAGGACAGGAATCTGTCCCTCCAGCTTGTCCTGTTTATTGTGGTGACAAGGTTTAGGTCCCTAGAGCGTGTAGCTCAGAGGGATTTTGATTTCTTTAGGTGTAGCATGTCCAACAGCTCTGGGTTTGACATAGCTTTATACGTTAGGCAGAGATCACCTTGGAGTAGGCGATATGGTAAGGAGTAAAGCTGGAGTTTTTTGAGGCGGTAAGTATAGGGCATTTGTTTGAGGCCAGTAATCCTCTTTGTGAGGTACTTCTGTGGCCTTTCCAGCTGCTGCAGATGTCTTGAGGTACATTCCAAAAGGGGCGTTGTACTCTATAATGGGTCTAATGAGTGATGAGTAGAGGGGAACAATGGCCTCTTTTTTCCTGGATGAGAACCCTTTTTATGATGAGGAGTGCCATGTAGAAGGACTTCCTATCTACTGTGGCGATGTGACTATCAAAGGAGAGACTACTGTCCACCTGGGTCCCAAGGTCTCTTATCATGCATTCGGTGTTAAGTAGATTGCTGCCTATGTGGTAGTTCATGGGTACAGAGTTTTTACCAAAGGGGATGTCACTGCACTTTTTGGCATTGAGCTTGAGGCCATGGCTCTGACACCAGGCATCTGTCTCAGTGAGGCCCTTCTGTAGGATGTCCACATCATTTGGGGACTTGAGACTATGGCTCCGAGTTTGCAGTCATCTCCGAACTTCGTTAGCCAGAGGACTTCTGTGTTAGCCTGTACTTCAGAGAAGTAGTTACCAAACAGGAGAGGTCCCAGGACCGAACCCTGTGGTACTCCACTTGTCATTGCTTTGAGGTCAGATTTGGAATCTGCAACTTTTACAGTGTGGGTTCTGTCAGTGAGCCAGTTGGCAACCCATCTTGTGACATAGGGATTTATACCTAGTTTAGTGAGTTTAGCTATAATTCCAGAATGGGGGATGGTGTCGAAAGCCTTGGCGAGGTCAAGATAGGCTGTGTGAACCACCTTACCCTCATCCACGGCTTTGATGACTGCCTCAAAGAAGTCGATCAGGTTCAGGAGGCATGATCTGCCTTTCACAAACTCAAATTGGGTGGGATCCAGAGTTTGGAGGTTATCAATGTCTGTGTTGGAGTTCCATGATGATACGTTCCATGGCCTTGCAGACCAGGCTCGTCAGGCTAATAGGTCGATAGTTCCCGGGATCAGTGGTGGCTCCCCTTTGTGGAGTGGGATAACTGTTGCTGTGCGCCATTCAGTGGGCACAAAGCCTGATGCGAGACTATTATTTAACATGGTGCTTAAGTGGGGAGCCAGTTCGTTCTGAAGTTTGTGTAAAACCCAGCCTGGGATGTTGTCCGGTCCCATGGATGCTGTGTTTTTTACTTTAAAGAGTGCAGCTTTTACCTGCGTAGTTGTGATTACAGGGACTCTGCATTCTTCCTGTATAGATATGGGCCCTTTAGGGAGTGAGAGGGGGGTAAAGTTAGCACTGAACCGATGTGCCAGGATGTTGGCAATATCAGTTGGTTCTGTAATTTTCGTGCCTTTGTGCTGTAACTCAGAGCAGATCTGCGTGTTGCCATCTAGATTCTTGACATAGCTATAGAGTGCTTTGTGGTTGTCCTTGGATTTAGTGGCAATTTTGTTTTCATAGTTAGCTTTGGAGGATCTTATAAGGGATCTCAGCTTCTTACTGAGGCTGACCAGGGAGCTCCTCCACTCATGGAATTTTACTCTTTTGCAACTGTTTCTTCCTTCTGTTGCACAATTTTTTTATGGCAGGGGACCACCAGATTGGCTTCCTTTTTTGGAGGATAGTGTCTTGGTTGTGTTTGGGATAGCACGATCCATGCACTCGTGTAAGTGCTTATAGAGTGCATTTGTGTAGGATTCAGCAGTTGTAACTGTATTGTCCATCTGCATGGGTGTCATGAAGTTCACGACTTAAGAAGCATGAAGTTGGCTTTGGAGAATTTTTTTGCTGTGGTTTCCTTAATGGGGGTGGGGGCGGGGTGTGGATATCAAGGGTGATAAGCTTATGGTTAAATCAGACCAACGAGGAGTTGACTTCAGGCGTGGAACCGATCACTCATGTTGGTAATGGCTAGGTCTAGGATATTGTTGCCCCTGGTGGGGGTGTGGATAAGTTGATCTAGGGCATTGGAGTTTATGAATTCCAGAAAACATTGAGCCAAGGAGTTGGTACACAAGTAGTTCTCCCAGTTAATGGTGGGGGTAGTTGAAGTCGCCCACTATTAGGGTGTTTGGTTGAACCCTAATATTTTCCAATACATCAAGAAACGAGGAGTGGGAATCCTGGGGCATGGTGGGGGATCTGTAGCAAGCTACAATTTGGATTGCAGTTTTACCCAGAGTTAGTTGTACTTGGATAACCTCAGATGCATTATGCTGAGCAACTAGCCTGGAGGTGTAGATATCCTTAATGAATATGGACACACCTCCGCCTTTGGTGTTTCGGTCCAGGTTACATGGCTGAAAAGTGTGGTATGAGTTGTAGCCTGGTAGTGCAGGGGTGCTGTCTGGAGCCTTGAACCAGGTCTCAGTCACTGCACAGATATCGATGTTCTCCGTTTTAAGGAGTGCCTTGAGTGAGTGCATTTTGAGATTTAGACTTCTAGCATTGAGTAGCATTACTCTGTTTTTGCTTGCCTCTTCCTGTTATGGTGGTGAATTTGTTATTTGAACCCTGCCTAAAAAAGGCACTACAGGGGCAAGCAAGAGCCTTAGCCAGTATCCGGAATCCCAGGGGCGGCAGGTGCAGGCTATCTGTGGCAAAGCATCGTGGTCTGTTGACCATGTCATCCCAAGCAGACAGATACTGGATCCCCTTAGAATGACACCAGAAGCTTAGCCAAATGTTGAAGTCAATCATTTTGTCCTTGTACTGCAGTATCATTCTGGGCGATGGCAGAATGCTACTCAGGGCTAGAGTCATACTTGCCTGGGCTACAAGTTCAGAGAGCTCTTCCATGTCTCTCTTCATGTAGTCCAGGGAGGTACATCTCAGGTAATTCACACCAACATGGACAATGACAGAGTCATATTAGTACTTGTTGTGGAGTGACTTGAGTGCGTGGGTTATGTGGCGGTTAAGTTGACGCCAAAATTATTGAATCTAGGCCTACATCTGGTCCTTCAACCTAATGCTGATCTGCATGCCAAGAAGAAACATTAAACCAAGCATTTGTCACCTCCCACTGATCCACAAAAGGATTGGCAAAATTTTACACATGGTATTTTCAATGCCATTACGTCCCTTAGGCCTTCTCTAGGGGTTACACTATTGGGCACACCCTGGGTTACCACTCCTCATAAGAGGGTTAGGGAAGAGGCTCCTTCTGAAGAGGAAGAATCCCCAGAGGATGAGTGTCTAGCTTATTCATTTCAGATCCCCTCCCCTCTGGATTTATGCATCTCTGGAAGAGGATTCCAATGGAACTGATCTTCCAATGGAGGAAATTACTTTCAGTGAAACTTTGGGTAAGATGAGAGAACATTTCAAATGAGACAGTTGTGAGATGTCTTAAGTAAAAGATGTTATTATGAATTACTTCAGGTAGATACTCCTAGTCCTTCAGCCCTACTCCTGTCTTACCTGCATTTTTGCATGCATTTGCATCTTCCAGTAGGACTCGTGACTCCCAGCCCCCTGTACCTAAGAAAACGGACAGATTCTACAAGGTGCCCGAGGACTGTAAGTTCTTGTTCAAAGGCCCTTCTGCTGACCCTTCTGTCATTACAGTGACTTCTGATAAGCCCTCAAGGTTACTTACCTCCACCGCCCTGTTTCCCTCTGACAAAGATAGCAGACATATGGAGAGGTTAGGCAAAGAAGTATACACATCTGCCACCCTTGCCTTTATGGCTATCGATTATCAAACAAACAACTAAGTACATCTTGGAATTCTTGTCCTAACTTTCAAAAATAATTTTGATATGCCAGACTCAGAGAATAAATCTTTGGTCTCATCACTGATTGGAGCTTCCTCTCAAGTGGCCCGACACTCCATAAAATGTAGCTACAATGCTGGGCAGGGTTCAGCTACGGCAGCTGCCACAGGCTTGGTTTTGAGAAGATTTGCCAGGTTAAGGTTACAACCTCTACCAGAGGACATTAAATCCAAACTCATGGATGCCCCTTAGACAAATTCAGCCCTGTTTGGCCCTGCTGCTGCAGAATTGTTCAAAACCTTACAGGAGAAGGGAAACATGATGCCAGAACTGAAACACATCCTAGTCTCCCTGTACCAAAATTCTAGAGGAGTTATCCCAAGCCAGTTACAGCCTCTTCTAGCTAAGACAAAAAAGTCTGGTAAGAGACCTCAGCAACTTAGGACTCTTTTGCAAAGCCTTCTTCAAAAACAGTCCTTTCCAAACAGATCAAGGTCCATGTGTTGGACCCCTACTACTCTCCCCTTTCCTTCTCATCTTGGGAAAACAAAACACAGGATGACTGGATGTTCTCCATCATAAAAAGGGCTACTTCATGATATGGAATTCTTTCCTGCCCTTCAGAGACATCCCACAACCTCCCAGAGACCAACTGCCACATTTCCCAAAGGTGCTACAAGACCAGCTGGATCAAGGCACCATTCAACCAGTGCTGTACAATCAAAGGGGGAAAGAGTTCTATTCAAGGATGTTTTTTGTACCAAGGAAAGAGGGCCCATGGAGACCCATCCTCAACCTCTCCTACCTCAACATCTTCCTGAAAGTACCTGCATTCAGAATGCTAACCTTGCAAACTCTTTTTCCCTTTATCCCACAAGCCTACATGACTTCTGTAGATATAAAGAATGCTCATCCCCATTTATCCCAATTACAGGAAGTACTTAAGATTCTCTGTGGCTTCCTGGCACTTCCAGTTCTGTGCCTTGCCTATTGCTCTCTCCATCTCTCCAGGGTATTTACAAAATGTCTAGCCCTAGTAATTGCTTATTGCAGACTTCAAAGCATTCAGGTCTTCCCATACCTGGTCTTCTCTTTCAAGCAGTCAATCCAGGAACATTGGAGCACAATCTAAACTCTTCCCTCTCCATACCACAATCTCTGGGTTTCAAAATAAACTACCAGAAATCTGCTCTTTCCTCACCCCAGGACCAAATATTTCAAAGTTAATGTCAGAGTAAACTTTATTGCAATAAATTCTAGACAGGACAGACATAAATACACACACCGATAACTTACCCACTACCAGTTTTAACATAGGATAGCAGCATAGCATGATTTACAGTTCCTGTACTTGTGCAAGTAATAATTTAGATGTTCATTGTGTTTCACTGCTGCAGTAATTACTCTTGGGTTATCCTGCTGGCAGGCTACCCTCAGTCGGCCAGAATTCCAAAGTCTAGGTCCGGTGTCGGTTGCTGTCGCCTCTTCCCTGACGTCACTGAGCCAGGGGTATAAAAGATGCAGCCAACGCCATTTTCTCCAGTCTTTCTTGCCGCGCGATGACCGAAGCAAAAGCAGTTCGCAAGTGCCGGTCGGCCGACTCCTGAAATTTTCAAATACGAATTTCAGAACTGAAGTCTTTATTAAAGCTAAGTACCTCATTGGGGAAACTTTTTTCTTGCTCCAGACCGATGTCAGAAAAAGTTAACAATTGTATTTCTTATGGGAAGCAAATACCTCATAAGGATTTTCACTCTTACTGTATTCCTTGCCTCTAGGCCCTGATCACAGCGTTGCTAGCTGTCGGTTTTGTGCTAGATTTAACCAACGCACTATTAAGCGTCAGTTCGATTTTGCATTTCATTACTTTGGCCAAAGATTTAATTATATAATGCTGTCGGAACAGCCGACAGCCGGAGTTTACAAAAAACGCAAGGACAAGGAAAAGTATAGGCATCCGAGGTCCAAAACTGACGACGAGGCCTCTGCTAGGCCAGTCACCAGTTCGCCGGTTCTCAGTGAGGCGCTTTCGCAGCCCCTGGCGCCCGTTACCTCAGAGCCACAGGCCGCTTCCGACTCCCACGTGGAGTCGACTGGGCCTCTGGATACTCAAGGTATTGGACACTCGGAAATCATTCCCTCAGATGGGTCTGGAGCCACTGAGCAGGCATCGGCTTCTGAGGGTGTCTTCAGACCTACACAACTATATATTAAGCCATCAAAGACAAAGACTAAAGCAGCTCTAAAGACAAAGAAACAAGTACAGCATTCTCCTACTCAGACTTCCATGCCTAAAAAACAGATGCTCAAAATGGCCGAAGACCTAATTACTTTGATCAGGGGCTCCCATCCCCCTCCTGATAAGAGGCCTAGGCAAGAGACAGAATATGATTCTTCTGATCAGGTTTCCATTTCCTCTGACTCCTCTTCTGAACAGGATTATTCCATGCTTCCCTATGAGGATTCTAATGCTGAAGAATCCATTCCTTCAGCCTCTCCTCCTGAGGATTATTCTTTTGGGGAAACCCTGCATACCATGAGGGAGCATTTCCAATGGGAGAGCCAAGATTATTCTGAATCTAAGAAAAGGCTCAGAGACTTTCTGTTACTTCCTCAGCACAGACCCCTTGCTATTCCACCTGTCCTAGACATTGTAGATGATGTATTTTCTGAGTCCGGCCTGTCACCTGACTCTTTACCCCCTGCACCTACTAAGCCAGACAGATACTACAGGGTTCTGGATTCTCATAAATTCCTATATAAAAACCCCGCTGTTGACCCAGAAACTATATCTCAGTGTCCCAAAGGGGTTAAAGCTTCCACTGCAAAAATCCCTGTCCCCTCTGATGGGGATTCTAGGGCTCTAGACAGATGGGGGGGAAAAAGTCTACACTTCTGCTACCTTGGCTTTAAGGGCTTTAAATTGTCAGTTTCATATGCTTAAATATCAACAATATTTAATGTCACTGCTTAAACAGAAATTGTTGACAAATAGTGAATGTTCAGAGAACAAGGTATTACAGGATTTATTGCATGCAGCTGAACAAGTGGGAAAGCATACTTTGCAATGTGGTTGTGACTCACTGGAGGCCTCTTGCAGGGCCGCTGTTACAGGTTCTGTTATTAGAAGGCATGCTTGGTTAAAGGAACAGAATCTGCCTGACCATGTTAAAGCAAAATTATTAGATGCACCATTACAGCATGATACTTTGTTTGGCACTGAAGCAGAAGAGGTGTTGAAAAAAATGGAAGATAAAGCAAAATCCATGCAGACAGTCAAGGATTTCTTACAGGTACAGCCACCCAAGTTTAGCAGGAACTGGCCTTCTAAAAATTGGTCCTTTCCAGTGTCAGACTGACCACAAAGAGGCAGATACAGGTGTCCCAGAGGCAGATCTCAGCCCTAAGGCTCATACAGGCCTAAACAATGGGGTGCTCCTACCTCCAAAAGCGGAGAAGACAAATCACAACCTTACAGGAAACAGTCCCAATGACTTTCCTCTGCCAGATCCAAGCACTTTTCTTTTGGCAGCCCCCTTAGGGGGAAAACTAGCACTTTTTTCATCAAATTGGCAAACGGTTACCCAAGACAAATGGGTCCTGAACATAGTGTCCCAAGGTTACAGGTTCCATATTCGCACTCTACCAAGGTCAAAAGGTATGCCAGACCTGCCACACAATCTGGGCAGAGGCACAAAAACAAATTACAGCCCTCATGGACATGAGGGCCATTCAGCAAGTACCACAACAAGAGCAGGGGCAAGGATTTTACTCCAGACTTTTCCTAATACCCAGAAAGGACAAAACCTGGAGATCAGTACTGGACCTGTCTATACTAAATACGTTTCTGGAAGTTCCAAAATTCAAGATGTTGACTCTACAGCAACTGCTGCCCATGCTGGGCAAGAATGCTTGGCTCGTTAGTTTGGACCTAAAGGAGGCATACCTGCATGTCTCAATCAGACAATCTTGTAGAAGATGCCTCAGATTCATAGCTAGCTCAATGCATTACCAATTCTCTGCACTGCCCTTTGGCTTATCTACTGCGTCCAGGGTCTTCACAAAATGCCTGACACCAGTAATTGCGTTTTGCAGACAAAGAGGAATTCAAATATATCTCTACTTGGATGACTGCCTAATTCAAGCAGAGAACAAAGACTTTCTTCTAAAGCATCTGGCATTTGTAAAAAGATTACTAATTGGCCTAGGGTACACAGTAAATGTAAAGAAATCAAAACAAGTGCCCTCTCGAGAAAATATTCCTGGGTGCAAGCTTAAATACAACTGCCCAGATGGCTTATCTCACGCCAGACAAAGGCAACTGACTTCTTACTTCAAGAAATTGGCAACAAAAACCCACATCTCTGCAAGGAAAATCCTGCAGGCCTTTGGTTTCATGGCATCCTACATTCTACTAATTCCATATGCCAGACTGCATATGAGGAAACTACAATGGTATCTAAAAAGTGTTCGGACTCAGCATTGCCACAGCCTGGAGACAGTAATTGCACTCATTCCCTGCCTGCAACAGGGGTTTCGATGGTGGGCAGAAGCCTGTCACCACAACAAGGGTATGCCATTCAGTTTACCAACAGCAAGACAGACACTGACAACGGATGCATCAGTTTATGCCGGGGGGGGGGGCATATTGCAGGAAAATGTATTCAGGGCACATGGCCTGCAAAACAAATGCATCTTCACATCAATCAAAAAGAGATGCTAGCTGTTCAAAATGCCCTGACATCTTTCAAGGACCTGCTTCATCCAGGACAGCTACCGATAAAGACAGACAATACTATGGTCATGTGGTACATAAGCAGGAAGGTACACATTCCTACCCCCTCTGCAAACAACCAATGACCTTATGGGGCACAGCATTGGCTTTTCAAGTTCACCTGCAAGCACAATTCCTGCCAGGAAAAACAAATACTCTGGCAGACGAACTAAGCAGAAACCTCATGGATCCCCACGAATGGAAACTGGATCCACAAGTCTTCAGCATGATAACAAGGAAATGGGGATGCCCAGACATAGATCTATTTGCCTCCCCTCACAACTGCCAGTTGCAGAGATTTTGCACAAGGATTTATCACAAGCAAGCATGGAAAGTGGACGCCCTATCCTTCAGCTGGAAAAATCTAACAGTATATGCCTTTCCTCCACTGCCTCTCCTTTCCAGGGTACTCCTAAAGGTCAGACAAGAGAAGCCAAAAATGATACTGATTGCAGCAGACTGGCCACGCCAGCACTGGTACCCAATCCTAAAGAGCTTGTCTCAAGGTCCAGCATGGATATTGCCTCAAACTTCTCATTTGCTGACCCAACAAAACAATCAAATCTTGCACAGCCAACTCAGGGCCTTAAATCTGGCAGCATGGCGGATAATGTAGCTATTCAGAACACTCCTCTTTCGAAAGCTGTTATGGATGTTATCTTGGAGGCCAGGAGGCCTAGTACTAGAAAATCTTATACAGAAAAATGGAAGAGATTCTGTACTTGGAACCAGGAACAAGGCATTGACATGTGTGTACCAAATATCCCTCAGATTTTACAATACCTAACTGAGATGCTGAACAAAGGCCTTTCCTTCTCATCAATTAAGATTCATGCCTCTGCCATTTCAGCCCATTACAATACGGAACCACCTATCTTTTCTCATCCTTTAATAAGGCAGTACCTCAGAGGGGCCAAAAACATTAGGCCTCCAAGGAGAGCACCATTTCCGGCCTGGGACCTCAATTATATTTTGGAAAAACTCGCACTGCCTCCTTTCGAGCCAGCATCAACAGCAGATATAAAATTCCTATCCTGGAAAAGTCTCTGTTCTTAGTAATAACCTCTGCAAGACGAGTCTCGGAGTTACAAGCACTCATGGCTGTGGAACCTTTTATCATTTTTCATCCATACAGGGTTTCTCTGAGGACATACTCTACATTTATGCCTAAGGTGGTGTCCAGTGTGGCCCTCAACCAAACCATTCACTTGCCTACCTTTTATCCAAATCCACAGAACAAGGGTGAGAAAATTCTGCATTCTTTGGACATACACAGGCAGTTACGCTTCTACTTGGACAGAACTAAAGCTTTCCGAAAGACTGAGCAACTTTTAGTGTCATATGCTGCAGGATCACAAGGCAAGGCTATCTCAAAACAGACTTTTTTTAAATGGATATGTCATTGCATCTGTTTCTGCTATTTCCAACATGGCAAATCAGTGTCTAAGGGCATTAGGCCTCATTCCACCAGAGCAGCAGCCACTTCAACAGCCTTCCTCAGAGGAGTACCAACCAAAGATATCTTAGAGGCTGCAACTTGGAGTTCAGTGCACACTTTCACAAAGCACCACCACTTACCTCTTTACTCTAAGTTCAGAGCAGGCTTTGCCACTACAGTTCTGCAGGTTCTCATAGCCTCTCCTAATCCTATTTAGCCCAGCCACCCTTTCTCAGCTTTGGGATTCAACCCAAGAGTAATGACTGCAACAGTGAAGCACGATGAACATAGTACAGTTGTGTACCTACCATAAATGTAGATGTTCGAGTGTATTCACTGTTGCAGTCCAGATTACCAACCCACCATCCCCCTTTTCTTTGCTGGGAATTATCTGTACTTCTCTATCTTATACAACCTATTTGGTGTATTTGCTTGTAGATGAAGGAAATGTTATTTTTGTGCATGCATTTTTATTGGCATATTTTTCAGCCTACCAATTTGGGGGCATCTGACATCTGGGTCAAGAAAAACTGAAGAAAATGGTGTCTGCTGCATCTTTTATACCCCTGGCTCACTGACGTCAGGGAAGAGGCGACAGCAACCGACGCCGGACCTGGACTTTGGAATTCTGGCCGACTGAAGGTAGCCTGCCAGCAGGATAACCCAAGAGTAATGACTGCAACAGTGAATACACTCTAACATCTATATTTATGGTAGGTACACAACTGTATTTTCTGATTGCGTAACTTGGATAAATAGAATAATTCTACCACAGTAAAGACAGTCATATTGCACTTTTGATCTCACGAATTGAGGGAGTGTTGACATTAAGGTTAGTTGCTCAACAGTCCAATTGTGGAAAGAAACTATTCTTGAATCTTGATGTTCTACACGTGATGTTTCTGTTATCATTTTGCTGAAGACAGGAGGTGGAACAGTCCATGTGCGGGATGATACTTGTCCCTTAACTGTTTCTTGACCCTGCCATAGCATCTGCAAGAGTAAAGATTCTGTAAGGACTGGGGGTTTGATCCTCTGATTTTTCTGGGTCTGCTTTACAACCTTCTTTAATGCTAATTGATCTGCGTATGAACAGTTTCCATACCAGACGGTGATGTTAGTATGCTTTCAGTAGTGGCCCTGTAGAAGGTCATGAGGATGTGGGAGAGGAGGTTTGCTCGGCATACTCTCCACAGGAAGTGGAGATGTTGTTGGTCTCTTTACAAGGCTGGAGGTGTTTGTTGCCCAGCTTAGGTCATCAGAGATGTGCACCCCTAGGGATTTGATGCTTTTTTACCCTTTTGACTGCTGTGTACCACTGATGGTGATGGGTGTGTGGGACAGTTGCTTCCTGCTGAAGTCAACAGTGATTTTTTTGTTTTGTCAACATTTAATGCAAGGTTGTTGTCAGTGCACCATGTGGTGAGTTGGTTCACTTCCTCTCTGTGTGCCCCCCTCTTTGTCTTTTCTGATGAGGCCGATTACAGTGGTATTATCTGCAAACTTGATGTGATTTGTCTGATGTTTTGCAGAGCAGTCATGGGTTAGTATTCTGACGAGAAGTGGACTTAGTACGCAACCTTGTGAGTCCCCTGTGTTCACGGTGATGCATCATGAGTGGGTCTTGTCACCTCGAAAGGTTTGGGCCCTGTCAGTCAGAAACTCGAGGATCCAGTTGCAGAGTCTATTTTCTATGCTTAGTTGACTTAGTTTAGATAACAGCTGTTGTGGTTATTACAGTGTTGAAGTCTGAGCTGATATCTATGAACAGCATACATATGTAGCAATTTTTATCTTCAGGAGGGTTCAAGGTGTGACATAGTGCCAGGGATATAGTGTCCGTAATGAAGCGATTTGGTCTGTAAGCAAATTGTAAATGATCAAAAGGTGAAGGCAGACAAGAAGATACCTACTCTTTGACCATCCTTTCAAAGCATTTCATTACCACCGGTGTGAGTGAGATGGGTTGGTAGTCATTTAATGTGACTGGGGATGACCTCTTTGGCTGGGGAATGATGATGGCAGACTTGAAGCATCTTGGCACACTAGCCCGTCTGAGAGATGTTGAAAGTGTCAGTTAAGACAGGTGCCATTTGATCTGCACGGTCCTTGAGTAGACGACCCGGAATTGTGTCAGGACCTGCTGCCTTACCTGGGTGGACTTTTCTTAGGTTCGTTCAGACTGCCTGCACGCTGAGACACAACAGTGTGGCATCCTTGTCCATGGGTAGTTTCTTTGGTATGGTGGTGTTGGTCTTCTCAACTCTGCTTCAGAAGGTGGTGTTTGTGTAGAAAGTCTGTATTATCTACACATTATATTGACCAAAGGTTTGTAATCAGCACTGCACTGGATGCCTTTCCACAGCTGCCATGGGTCTTTTTGATCTGTGGAGTGTTTTTGTATGTTTAGCCCCTGAGTACATTTTGTTGCTATTACTCATTTGATCAGTTTGGCCCTGGCAACTTTCAGGGCAACTTTATCTCCAGACTTGAAGGCAGCATTACGTGCTGTCAGTAGATCATAGACTTAGCTAGTGAGCCATGGTTTTTGGTTTGCCTTTATAGTTACGTTATTAAAGGTGGTCACATCCTCAACACATTGGGAGATCAACCTCACTACTGTTTCAGTGTACTCATCCAGGTTTACATGCTGTCATGTGGTGGCAGCCGCTTTGAATATGTTCCAGTCAATGTATTCAAAAGCAGTCTTGCAGGGCTGAGACTGCTTCCTCTGGCCAGATCCTTACTTGTTTCCTGGAAGGTTTCCCTCTTAGCAGCATGGGTTTGTAGGCTAGGATCAGCAAGATAGAATTGTGATCTGAGCTGCCTAGATGTGGGTGGGGAGTGGCTTTGAAAGCTTGCTTGACATTTGCATACACCTGGTCTAATGTATTTGCTCCCTTTGTGGCAAAGTTCACATATTGATAGTAGTGTGGTAGTACTGTTTTTAGCTTAGCCTGGTTAAAATTTCCTGCCATAATAATCTTGCACAGAAGGTTTTTGTTTTGTAGTTCACAGGATAGCCTGTACAGGCTAGCAAGTGCATTTTTAGTGTTGGCACTTGGAGATGTATAGACTGACTGTTGTGGTATAAATGTCATCAAATTCCCTATGCAGATAGAAAGGACAACATTTAAGCATAAGGTATTCATTGTCTGAGCAATGGCTGAAGACAATCTCGTTGTTATACCAGCAGTTATTTACATATATGCAAAATCCCCCACTTCAGGCTTTGCCACTGATGGCCTGTATTCTGTCTGCTCTGAATAAGGCATAATCCTGTATTCCCACATAGTCGCTGATATCTGAATTTAGCCAAGTCTCTCTAAAAATGATTAAACAGCTGATGTTATGTAGTCCAATTTCACCTACATTCTTACCTGTGGGTTCGGAGCTGAATGTCAGCTCCGACTTGGCCAAACTTTTCTAGCTCAAAGTCTTTCTATTGGCTGGGCTAAGATGGTATCCCATGCTGCATTGCTCTATATCCCCAGATCTCGTTTGCCGCTCATGCAGCTCGGACATGGTCTCGCTCTTGGCTGTGGCTAAGTACCTGTATTCTTTTTCTTGAGAGAGTTTATTACAAACATAAAAGCTATTTTAATAGCTATTGCTAGTTTGGTGTTATTTGTGGAAAATTTTCTGTGTGTGTGTGATTTTCTGTGGTATCCTACTAGCTGTTCCAACGGGCTAGGCCCGTTTCAGTTAGAGGACCTAGTCTGTCCCCTTGCTTCCCTGTGTTCTAACTTCTGGTCTAAAACCGTTTAATTTAGAGGTTTTAGTCCTAATCCCTTTTTGTGTGCGTGTCAGAGGATTGTTTGTTAACGTTTGTTAGTAGTATTTTTTTCCCACGCTAAGTGTGGTGTAGCCTGTGGCTGTTTTTTCCAGACGGTTCCGTACCTGTGATTTTTTTGTCTTGGTGATTATTGGTAATTCCTTAAGATGTCTAAAGATTCTAAGGAGCACAAGCCCTTGGGCTTCAAGAAATACTCAGTGTGGCTATAAAATGTCCATTACCGATGGACAATTCAGTATGTGTTTATTGTTTGGGAGAAATGAATCTGCAGGAGTCTTGCAGCTTCTGTCATGCATTTAGTCCCAGGGTGCTTCAGGAAAGAAAGAATAAGTTAATTCTGAAGGGACTTCTGAAACCCTCCTTCGAAGAGGGTCTGTGATCTGCTTCCAGCTCTAAAGCTAAAACCACAAAATCAAAAAAGAGGTCTCCGGCTCCTTCAGTCTCCTCGGAGCCACTGGAGAAAGTAGCTAAATCAGCTTCGACATCCTTGGCTCCACTGTCTTCTGGGCCGCAGGAAGTGTCAGTGATGATGGAACCGGCGTCAGCTCCAATTATATTGGAACCTATTTGGAGCCGATCGCCTAGTATTAGGCAATTATCACCTGAGAGGAGATCTCGATCTCCCTCCTTGTCCTCCAAATCCTCCAGGACTTTATCGGATGTGGACGTCAATAGAGTGGTGCAGAGACTCCTTCAGTCACCGGTTTTGGCAAAATTTTTCTCTGCTTTGTCCCAGTCGGCTCCGGAGCCCATCCTGCGACCTACTTTGTTACTTCCTCCGAGCGCATTCCAGCCTTTGGAGACGGAGTGCTCGGCTCCGTGTGATGTTCTCAGGTCAGTTCCGATGGCCCCTCCTGACTTATCAGTGCCGACGTCCGCTCCAACCCCGTCAGCGCCATCCACAAGATTCAGGACTCTGGATTCTTCAGTCGGACCCGAGGGGGAGGCTTCGGGACATCTCTCGGTTCCTAGTCTCCCTCTCGGTGCTTCGGTGCGGGGGAAGCCCGACTACTGTAGTGGCTTTGGAGGCTGGTCACTCCTCGGACTCAGCGGGGCCAGCCTTTGAGGCCATGCGGAGTGCGCTGGCCAGATCGTCAGCGACATCATGCGGGTCGGTCATTCTGTCCCCTTCCACTCCGGTGCAGGTCTCTGATCACCACCTATCTTTAGACAGTGGAGCCCCAAGGCCTCAGGGTACCCCCATGAGTGGTCCCCCAGTTTGAGGGCTCCTCAGAGTGCTTGCCTGAGGAGCCCCCTAGAAAGAAAACGTGCAAGAGGAAGCACATAGACTCCCAGGATGAGTCACCTCAGATACTGACCTTGAGGAATCGGAGGGGTCCCCCAAGTCAGCCTCTGAGAATGTTTCTTTCTCTGACATCCTAGAGATATTGAAACAAAGAGGTGACTGGCTGTCCAAAGCCCCCTTCGAGGAGGAGTCGGTCTTCCTGAAGGCCTTCGGTGCTCAGCCCTCCACCTCCTGGGTGTCCCCACCCTTCGACGAGCTCCTGGATTTGATTTGTCGTAGGCTGTTTGAGAACTCTGACTCTGTGGAACCAGTCCCCAGGAGACCCAATAAATTTCTGTCTGCTCCCCCAGGTAAGGAATTTCTGTCCAAGGGAGTCCCTGTGGATGCCATGGTGGTGGCAGCGGCCACTCAGAAGGAATTAGCCGAGACTTCTTCCACCGTCCATCCTCCTAACAAGGAGTCTAGGACCATGGACGATGCAGGCGTACTCTCTTCAGCGACCTTTACCTTACGGTTGCTGAACTACTTATCTCACTTTACACGGCTCCAGAGATCTCTCCTCAAAAACTTGGAGATGCTCTCACAGTTAACGTTTCTGAGGCGGTGGCCCAGATGATTAACGCCTAGATGTCTACCCGCAATTCCATTGTTAACTCCTCCATGAGGCTGATTTCATATGCAGCCAAGGGAGCGAGTAGGGCAGCAAGCTCAGGAGTCGCCCTTAGGAGGCAGGCCTGGATGCACCTTTGTCATTTCGCAGAGGCCTTCAAGTCTTCATTCACCGACGCCCCCTTTGATGGTTCCTCTTTGTTCGGAACCAAGGTGAAAGACACCCTCACCAGGTGCGAGCAGGAGGGAAAAACTCGTCTGCTGTAGTGGTCCATTTTTCCCTTCCCTCTAGGCCTTATCCGAAGGCCCAGAGGGGTGGAAAAATGTGGTTCAAGAAATCACAGAGATTTTTTTCCCGGTGCACAAGTTGAGCCCCCCTCCAGAGGCAGAGGAGGGGGGGTTATTCAGGAAGACGCCGCCCTAGAGGCAGAGGAGGCCCCCGCAACTCGGGAGACCTCGATTCCTTTCGCGGTTCTCCCTACCGTCACTCCTGATGCGTTTCTGGAGCCATTTGGGGGTCGAATACCATTATACCTGGAGGCCTAGCAAGACATCACCCAGAACCAATGGGTTTTATGAATAATTTCCAGAGGTTATGTCATTCCCTTTTCGTCAGTCAAGGGGATTACGCAGCTTCAGAGGTTTCAAAGTTGCTAGAAGAAGGAGCCATCCAACATGTCCCCTCAGACCAGATCGGATTGGGGACTTGCTCAAGATTCTTTTTGGTGCCGAAAAGAACAGGGGACCTGAGACCCATATTGGATCTCAGCCGATTGAACAGCCATGTACAAAAGTCCAAGTTCCGAATGTTCACATTGCAGTCGATTCTCCCATTGTTTGGAAAAGTAGTATGGATGTGCTCCATCAACCTCAAGGATGCTTACTACCATATCAAAATGGACAAGGCATCCAGGAGTCACCTACGCTTCCGGCTGGGAGCCAGTCATTTTCAGTTTCGAGCTCTGCCCTTTGGTCTCACCACAGCTCCCAGGGTGTTCACCAAATGTATGGCGGTGGTGACGGCTCACTTGAGGCGTCAAGGATTCCAGGTGTTTCCTTATCTGGACGACTGGCTCCTCGCTGCCACCACCAGGCATCTACTAATTCAGACCAGGGACGCCACCATAACTCTCTATCAACAGTTGGGCATAACATTGAACTGGGAAAAATCTGCCTTGTTGCACTCACAGCGTGTCACTTTTATAGGTGCAGAACTAGACACCGTCCTCATGTGGGCGTTTCTACCATAGGAAAGAATCAAAGTCCTACAGCAACAAGTTCACTGCTTCCTCTGAGAAAAGTGAAGGCAAGATGGGTTCTCCAACTACTGGGGACTATGGCTGCGACAATTGTTAGTCCCTCTAGCAAGGTTACATATGAGACTCCTTCAATGGCTTCTCATTGCCCAGTGGTCTCTCCAACGGCTTCTACTTTCTCACCCTGTTCTACTCACAGACAGATGCAAACAGGATCTCAGTTGGTGGCTTTGCACCAATAATCTGGACACGGGAAAACCCTTCTTTCCACCGCCCCCGATTGCCATGGTGACCACGGATGCCTCCCAGATTGGGGGGGGGGGGGCATTATCTAGGCAGGACAGTCCAAGGCAGGTGGCAAGAGCATGAGATACATTTGCATATCAACGTCCTGGAGATGAGAGCTGTGCTACTTGTGTTGCAGGCACTTCAGAGCTTTCTTCCTCTCGGGACTATTGCAATCCACTCGGACAATATGTCAGTGGTGTGGTGTCTGAACAAGCAGGGAGGAACCAAGTCTGATCTCCTGTGCAGAGAGGCCATGCGAGTGTGGCAATGTCTTCCCAACATTTTCTGGTGGCAACGCACATTTCGGGGAAGTCCAACGTGATCGCAGACAGGCCAAGCAGAGCTATTCTGATGCCTTACGAGTGGTCCCTGAACCGTCAAGTTGCGGAACAGATCTTCCGCAGATGGGGTCAGTCTTGCTGCGACCTTTTTGCCAGCCCCCTCAATGCCAAATGCAGCTACTTCACATTGATCCCCCCTTCAGGGGGAGTCACCCAGGGAAGCTCTAGTCCACGATTGGCCCTCCGGTCTACTATATGCTTTTCCTCCGGTCCTCTTGCTGTCAAAGGTGATTCAGAAAGCGCAATCCTTGGGAAGCAGAATGATTCTGATTGCCCCACACTGGCCTCGTCAGGTTTGGTTCCCCTTTCTCCATTCCTACATCGTGGACGCGCCTTGGATTCTGGACCCACAACCAGACTTATTGACACACATGTCAGGGCAGCTCCATCCCTCTCTGCGGACCCTCCGGTTGACAGCCTGGCTACTCCACTTCCGTCATTAGTTAGGCTTCATCATTTGTCACCGGAGGTAGTTCATATTTTATCTTCTCTCATAAGCCCTCGACTAGGAAGATTTATTCCAGCAAATGGAAGAGATTTTCAATCTGGGCTCATACCCAAGGGATTGACCTTTACACAGCTCCAATTTCATCTGTTTTAGAGTTCTTGTCTAAACTTTTTCACCAGGGCTCAGTGTCCGCCACCGTAAAACTCCAATTGGCAGCGATTTCTAACTTTCATGTCGCTAATGAGCCTAGTCTTATGGCTCACAGACTCTGTAAGGCTTTCCTGAAGGGCACTCTGTTACTCCGTCCTCCTGTATCGGAACCTATCATACCTTGGGATTTAAACTTTGTTCTACAGGCTCTTACTTCACCACCCTTGAACCTGCAGCTACTTGTGATTTCAAATTCTTGACCTGGAAGACTCTTTTTGGTAGCCATCACATCAGCCAGACGCATTTCAGAGATTCAAGCTCTATCAGTAAAACTCCCATACTTGATTTTTCATAAGGACAGGGTTTCTCTCAGGCCGAACCCTTCCTTTCTTCCCAAAGTGGCATCTGTCTGTAATCTTAATCTATTGAGTAGCCAGTGTTTTTTCCCCAGTTCTCAAACAAGGCAGAATTTAAATTTCATCAATTGGATGTACACAGACAATTAGGTTTTTATCTGCACAGAACCAAAGACCTCAGAAAATCTGATCAGTTGTTTGTTTCCTTTTCAGAAAACAGAATTGGGTCTCCTGTCTCCAAAGTCACGCTGTCCAGATGGATATCCAGTTGCATCTCTTTCATTTATTCCTCAGGGGATAAAGATCTACCATTCCCGGTGAAGGCTCACTCTACTCGGTCTGTATCTACATCCACAGCCTATCAGGCCAGATTGTCTATGGATGATTTGTGCTGCGGTTACTTGGGCATCATCTTCTCACACCTTTGTTACTCATTACAAGTTGGACGTGGTATCTAGGGGCAGGTCTTCCTTTGGTTCCACAGTGCTCAGGAGTATTTTCCACTGAGCCTCCCATGATTTAGGTGCTGGGGACGCTGTCCCACGGGTAAGAATGTAGGTGAGATTGGACTACATAACATCAAGAAGTTATGTACTCACCATAACGTTCAATGTATGTAGTCCATCTCGCCTCACATTCTTACTTACCCCCCTCCTTCCCCCTTCCTGGAGGATTTGGAGGTTAGGACTGGTTTTCAGAGCTCCCTTCACTCTTGGTTTGTTCTTCCGTTCCTTGGGTATTGTTATGTATGGAGAATGAGTGCTGGTGTTCGCAGCAAACTAGATCTGGGGATATAGAGCAATGCAGCAAGGGATATACCATCTTAGCCTAGCCAATAGAAAGACTTAGAGCTAGAAAAGTTTGGCTCCAACCCACGGGTAAGAATGTGAGGCAAGATGGACTGCATGCATCAAACGTTATGGTGAGTACATAACTTCTTGTTTCTTAACTTGCAGATCTGAAGTAGGATATTCATTTGTCTGCAACCTGTGGGTTATGGATCCGATATCGGATCCGAACCGGCATGGTTTTCCAGCTATGGATCCAAGCTCTCAGCTCCTCCCCTCACCCATAATGCCCTGCTCTACCCTCATGACCTCAGATCTCGTTTGCCGCGCTGGTGACTGGATTGGTATTCATAGCTCTCAGCTAAGTGGTTGTTTCTTAACTGTTAATACAGAAAATTTAAAGTTTTTTGTGTATTTTTGTGTGAAAGTTTAGGATGTTCTTCGTTCCACATTGCTGCAGTCCTAACTATTGGGTAGTCCGCTGTCCAGTCGGCCCGAATACCAGAGTATATGGCTGACGTCGGTCAGGGCGCATTAGTCTGGCGTCAGTACGTCAGGGTACTAATGCGCATGACCGGCGTCCTAACCTCCGTCTTTTGCCGCATGGTCCGATGCAGAAGCAGTTTTGCGAGTGCAGGTTGGCGTTCTGAAATTTTCTGAAGTCGGAGTTTCAGACCGAATCAGAGTTGGCTAAGTACCCGTTGGGGAACATTTTGGTTTTTTTCTTGCCTCAGTATTTAACCGGATGTCAGAAAAAGTGAATAACTGTATTTCTTGTGGGAAACAGATACCTCATAGGGATTACCATACCTTGTGTATACCTTGTTTAGGGCCTGAGCACGACGTTGTTGGATGCCGCTTTTGTGCTAGGTTTAACAAACGCACTATTAAGAGAAGGTTAGACTGTGCCAGGTTAGTGTTTGGGAAGCGTTGCAATTATAAAATGCCGCCGGATGCTCCGCGCCGCTTCGCCCAAGAAGCGCAAGGACAAAACAGTGAAGCCTAGGGTTGATGAACCGACAGTCCCGGACGTCAGTTCTTTAGAAGGCTCAGTGGAGCCAGAGGTTTTGCCAGGAGTTTCTTTGGAGTCTCAGGCAGAGACTTTACTGTTACAGGATGTGCCTTCTCAGGAGGTAGGCCAGGCTGAGGGGGCTTCTCAGGTAACTGTTCTTCCCTCTCTTCCCAAGGGAGTTAGAGCCTCTCCTTCTGTTTCCAAAACTTCTTTGAGAGGTAGGCCAAGTTTAGCTTCAGTGTCTCCTAGCACTTCAGGTTCTGTGCCTAAGAAACATATGCTGAAAATGGCAGAAGATTTGATTACTATGATTAGAGGTTCTATGCCCGCTCCTGATAAGAGGCCTAGGGTGGAACCTGAGTGTGATAGTTTTGAACAGTGTTCAGAGGCTTCTGAGTCTTCTCACGGAAGATTTGCAAGAGTATCCTCCTTATTCTGATTCTGATGTGGATGATTCCACTCCTACAGCTTCTCCTCCTGAGGATTTCTCATTTTCAGAGACTCTGCATTCCATGAGGGAGCACTTTAAATGGGAAGGCCAGGATTACTCTGATTCCAGGAAAAGGCTTAGGGAATTCTTGTTTTTACCCCAGCATAGGCCCTTAGCTATACCTCCTGTGTTGAATGTGGTGGAAGATGTTTTTGCAGAGGCTTCCCTGAACCCTGACTCTTTGCCTCCTGCTCCTGTTAAACCTGATAGGTACTATAGGGTGCCCGAAGCTCATAAGTATTTGTTTAAGAGTCCTAGGGCGGACCCAGAAATTGTTTCTCAAGGGCCTAAAGGTGTTAAGGCCTCTGTGGTTAAAAATCCTGTTCCCACTGATAAAGAGTCAAGGGCTTTGGATAGGTGGGGAAAGAAAGTGCATACTTCTTCCACTCTAGCCATGAGAGCGTTGAATTGTCAGTTTCACATGCTAAAATATCAAAATTATCTCCTTTCACAATTGAAATCTAAGGTGGATGCTTTGGCGGAAGGTATTGCGTGTAAAGAGTTGCTGGATTTAGTTCATGTGTCTGAACAAGTGGGTAAGCATTCTTTGCAATGTGGTTTTGATGCTGTACAGGCCTCCTCGAGGGTGGCTGCCACTAGTTCTGTTCTTCGCAGGCATGCCTGGTTGAGGGATCAGAATTTAGCTGAGCATGTTAAGACAAGGATTTTGGATGCTCCTTTACAGTCTGATGTGATGTTTGGTTCGCCTGTGGAAGCAGTTTTAAAGAAAATGGAGGACAAAGCTAAGTCTATGCAAACTGTTAAAGATTTTTGCAGGTGCAGCCAAGTTTAGTAGAAATTGGCCTGCTAAGGGGTGGACATATCCTGCTTATGATTCCCAGTCTAGGGGTAGGTCTAGACGTGGTAGGGGCAGAGCTCAAGGTTCTTTTAGGCCTAGAACAGGGAGTTCACCTGCTCAGACTTCTGGTGAGGGCAGGGGTCAGTCCTTTCGTAAACAGACCCAATGACCTGCCTTTTCAGCTGCCAGTAGATTCTCGTCTGGCAGCTCCTTTGGGAGGAAGACTGTCTCTTTTCAAAGAAAATTGGGATTTAATTACTCAAGACAGATGGGTGTTGGATATCATTCACCACGGTTACAGGTTTTATTTCCATACATTGCCCCCTTTCAAAGGCATACCAGACGTTCCTCCTCCACAAAGAAAAGAGGCTCACAAACAGATTTCTCAGTTACTCCGGATGGGGGCCATTCAGCCAGTCCCTGTATCAGAAAAGGGCCTAGGATTTTATTCTCGCCTGTTCCTAGTACCAAAGAAGGGGAACACGTGGAGACCAATTTTGGATTTATCTCTCCTCAACACTTATCTGGACATTCCCAAGTTCAAGATGTTGACGTTACAACAGCTTTTACCTCTGCTGGGCAAAGATCACTGGATGGTAACTTTAGATCTCAAGGAAGCTTACCTTCATGTGCCTATAAGGCTAAGTTGCAGGAAGTATCTGCGGTTTCAAGCTGGAAATTCTCATTATCAGTTCTCTGCATTGCCCTTTGGCTTATCTACTGCCCAGAGTATTCACAAAGGTTCTGGCTCCAGTGATAGCTTACTTCAGGCTACAGGAATTCAGATCTATCCTTACTTGGACGACTGCCTGATTCTGGCTCAAGAAAAGGAAAACCTTCTACAGCATCTGGAATATGTTATAGCAGTGCTAAGATGCCTAGGGTATTCTGTGAACGAAATAAAGTCCAGTCTAGTACCCTCTCAAGACATGTGCTTTCTGGGTGTGAGACTGAATACAGCAGCCCTGATGGCCTTTTTAACCCCGGACAAACAAAAGAGTCTATCCCTTTACTTCCATCAACTATCTCATCAGTCCGTGCTGACTGCAAGGACAGTCCTTCAAGCATTAGGGTTCATGGCATCTTGTATTCTGGTGCTTCCCAATGCCAAACTGCATATGAGGAAGCTGCAATGGTATCTCAAAATGTATGGACACAGCACTGCCAGGATTTGGACACTGTCATTCAAATAATACCTTGCCTTCAAAAAGAATTTTTGTGGTGGGCTCAGGAATGTCACCTAAACAAGGGACTCTCTGTGACCCGGCCAGGGGCGAGTCAGATTTTAACGACAGATGCCTCGGACATTGCTTGTGGAGCTCATCTACATGGAAAGTGGATACAAGACAAGTGGCCTGCCAGACTACAGCATCTACATATCAACATGAAGGAGATGTTAGCAGTCCAGTTTGCATTAATGGCTTTCAAGGAGTTACTTCTTCCGGGGCAGGTGTTGATTCTAACAGACAACACAACTGTCATGTGGTACATCAACAAACAATGGGGAACACATTCTTATCCTCTATGCAGGCAAGCAATGATTTTATGGGAGACTGCTCAGCTTGCAACTAACTCTTCAGGCAAGGTTTCTGCCGGAGCACAGAACTCCTTAGCAGATGTGTTAAGCAGACAAATCATGGATCCCCACGAGTGGAAACTGGATCTTCATGTATTTCAGAAATTGACAGTGTCATGGGGAACTCCAGACATAGATCTGTTCGCTTCTCCACTAAACCACCAGCTGCCAAAGTTTTGCACAAAGGGGTTTCATCACACAGCTTGGAAAATGGATGCTCTTTCTTTCAGTTGGAAAAATCTTCATGTGTATGCCTTTCCACCTCTGCCTCTTCTTCCAAAGGTGCTCTTAAAGGTCAGACAAGACAAGCCAAGGATGATTTTAATAGCTCCAGATTGGCCTCGCAACACTGGTACCCACTACTAAGGAGTCTGGTAAGGAAGCCTCCATGGCCTTTACCCTTGATTCCACACCTATTGTCTCAGAGGGACGGTCATCTGCTCAATGTCAAGCTTCAAACTCTTCATCTAACAGCCTGGCATATTCTGTGTTGAAACACAGCAGGTCTCAACTTCCTCAACAAGTTTTAAATGTGATTATGGAAGCTAGAAGACCTAGTACAAGGAAAGTGTACGAGAAAAATGGAAGAGGTTTTATTTTGGAGTACAGCAAAGAATTTGGAGATTTCTGAGCCTAATTTGAATGTGGCTCTTCAATATCTTACTGAGTTATTGGACAAAGGTTTGTCCTTCTCTTCCATTAAGATTCATGCTGCAGCAATTTCAGCTCACTATGATTGTGACCCACCATTGTTTTCGCATCCTTTGTTCAAGCAGTTTCTTAGAGGGCAAAGAATATAAGACCCCCGTAGAGCTCCTACTCCTGCTTGGGATCTCAATTTTGTGTTGGAAAAACTTACTCTACAACCTTTTGAGCCTGCGGCTACTGCTGAATTGAAATATTTGTCATGGAAGACTGCTTTTCTGTTGGCTATTACTTCTGCAAGAAGGGTGTCTGAGTTGCAGGCCCTTATGGCAGTAGAGCCCTTTTGATTTTCCATAAGGATAGGGTATCATTACGCACTAATCCTTCCTTTATGCCTAAGGTGGTTTCTAGTGTGGCTTTAAACCAAACTATTCATTTGCCTACTTTTTATGCAGACCCCCAAAATAAAGGGGAAAAGATTTTGCACACTTTAGATGTACATAGGCAATTGCGTTATTATTTAAGCAGGACTAAGGATTTTAGGCAGTCTCAGCAGTTGTTTGTTTCTTTTGCTTTGAGTTCGGGCAAGCCTGTGTCAAAACAAACTATTTCTAGGTGGATTGGGTTTTGCATTGCATTTTGTTATTCCCATCATGGCAAGGAGATTCCAGCTGGGATTAGGCCTCATTCCACTAGGGCTACTGCCACTTCTACAGCATTTCTAAGGGGGGTGGCAACTAAGGACATTTTGGAGGCAGCTACTTGGAGTTCAGTGCATACTTTCTCTAAGCATTATCACCTTCCTCTCTACCCTAAGTCTAGGGCTGGTTTTGCCACAGCTATTTTGCAAGGCATGTTGTCAGCTCCTGCTTCTTTATGATTTGCCAGCCTCCCTTACCTCTGCTTTGGGATTGTACCCAATATTTAGGACTGCAGCAATGTGGAACGAAGAACATAGTACAGTTTTGTACCTACCATAAATGTAGATGTTCGAGGATCCACATTGCTGCAGTCCAATTTACCCTCCCTCCTTCCCCTCTGTGTTTAGGGGTGGTTGTGTAGGTGAGGTTATATGCTGATATTTTTGTATATATTTTTGTATATATTGTACATATTTCTGGTGCAGGTATATTGGGCCTTGTCTTTTTAGGGTCTTCTGACATCTGGGGCAAGAAAAGACTGAGGATATGACGTCGGTCATGCGCATTAGTACCCTGACGTACTGACGTCAGACTAATGCGCCCTGACCGACGTCAGCCATATACTCTGGTATTCGGGCCGACTGGAGAGCGGACTACCCAATAGTTAGGACTGCAGCAATGTGGATCCTCGAACATCTACATTTATGGTAGGTACAAAACTGTACTTTTCCCTCTTTGATTGTTTTATTTAGAGTTAAATTAAGTAATTTTTTTTCCCTCCCCTCGCTGTTGGCGTAGAGTGTGTGTGTTGGGCCTGTGTGTCTGTATTAGTTTAAGTTACTTTTTTTTTAGTAGCTTTATAGATTTGAATGGCTGATCAGCCCAAATCTGTTTTTTCAAAATGCTCCGAGTGTGGCCATAAGCTCTCCCCGGCTGATGGCCACACTCGGTGTGTTAAGTGCCTGGGGGTTGAACACCTCACATCTGGATGCTCCATTTGTGCAGGGTTCAACCCCAGGGCACTGAGGGAGCGGAGGTCCAAGCTTGTCTTGGCGGGTCTTTTACCGCCAGACTCGGCTCCGGCCTCCGCTCCTTGGAACAACTGTGGTTACGGTTATTCCTCTGTGGCACCCCTCCTGCTCCTGGGACTCAACCTCCCGTTTCTGGAGAGGAGAGGGATGCTAGAAAAAGGACGGAGGAGAAGCACCCTGGCGGGCCGAGACCTCTGTTTCGCCCGCCAAGCTGAGCTTCTCCCCGGCTCCGTTAATAAACTCGGTCTCCTCCTTCGGCTCCGGTCCCCTGTGTGCTTTTCACGGGTCCTGAGGAGGAGGAGACCCGATCTCGAGGCTATCGAGGAGGCACTCCAGGCCTACCTCGGTAGCCTCGTCGAGATCTACATATAGCCTTTCAGATGCTGATCTGGACGGATGATGAGAAGATTCATCCAGGCCCAGATGCAGATGGGAGTGCTCTTGCCTCCCCTCTGGGGAGCTCAACACCCTTTTAAGCCTATTGCTCCTTCTCCGACCCGCTATCCGGGTTCGGAGCAGCTGGAGCCGAGCAGCCGGGCGGGGTGGGTCGGCGCCGATAGTACTTGGTACCGGATCCGACCCTGCCCTCGAGTGCGTCGGATCCGACCTCGGAGCCTGGATCCGAGCCTCGGATCCGGGGATCAGTGCTCCCGGCGCCGTCTGTGTCGGAGCGCACTGTCCCCGGATCCAGCCAGCGCCGGTCCACTCTTCGATCCGAGGGGAGCCGATTGTCGGATCCTTTGGTGAGGTCGGCTCCCGGCTTTTGATGTAGTGGAGAGGGCTCTGTTGAGGGTCTCGGACCCCGGCACTTGTTCGGCTCCGCCCCGCTCCCTCTGCACTGGGCCAGGCTTCCACCATCCGGCCCTGGGACAGCCCGCTTGTGCCCCAAGTTGCTCCTATGGAACAATTGCTGCGAGGACTCCTCTGACAGCCCCCAGAGGATGTCCCTCAAGCATACGGCAAAAGGAGGCACATTGACTCCCGAGTCTCTCACAGAAGACACGGACTTGGAGGAAGGGAAGGCTCCCCACGGTCACCCCGAGGATGTCTCATTTGGAGACATCATGGAAATGCTCGTATAAGGGGTGGTCTGCCCCAAGTCTTCCTCGGACGAGTCCGTGTTCTTGGAGGCATTTGAAGCGGGCCCGTCTACCTCTTGGGTGTCCCCTGCCGACCCCTGGTGGACCTTATTACCACCAGGGCGTGGAAGGAACCGGACACCGGGGAGCCAATTCCCAAGAGACTGGATAGGATCCTTAGTCCGCCATCCGACCGGGCCCATTGGAGTAAGGGGCCTCGGTAGATGCCATGTTGCGGCCACCAAGAGGAACTGGCTCAGGAGAGTCCTCAGTCCACCCCGAGCAAGGAGTCTCGATGATGGACCGCTTGGGGAAGCGGATGTTTAGTTCGGCGACCTTCTCGGTAAGGCGCTGAACTATTTGGCACATGTCATTAGGATGCAGCGAGATCTTATAAAAGAATACGCTGCATCCCCGAGTCCATTTCGGAGGAGGACAGAGTTCTGCACTCCACCCGTATGGCCACTCTTAGGTCAGTTACTAATACTTCTATGCGGCTACTCTCCCATGCACGGAAGGCGCTAGAGCTGCGGGACAGGACTGGTCACTAGACGTCAGGCCTGGCTCCGTCCTGATTTTTCTGAGCCCTTCAAAGCGTCGCTTAACGCCTTTGATGGTTCTGCTCTGTTTGGCAAGACCGTTCGCGAGACGTTGACCCAGAGCGAAAGGACGGGAAGACGCTGTCTGCCGTGGAATCCGCTTCTGCACCCCAGAGGCCCTATTCTAGGAACCAAAAGGGTCAGAAGAAGATGTGGTTCCGAAGTCGCAGCAGTCCCAGCCTGCTCCGGACAACCAGTCCTTCCGTGGCAGAGGAGGACAGGGAGGACGCCGCCCTAGAGGCAGAGGGGCTCCCAGAAACTTCGGGTCCAGGGAACCTTTCTCTGAACGGCCCGCAGCAACCCTGAGGGGTTGCCCGACTGCTCAACTCTGGAGGCAGTCGGGGATGTTCGGGCACCTAGCGGCATGGGAGTCCATAACATCGGACCGCTGGGTTCTCCAAATCATATCCAGAGGATATCGCATTCCTTTCCTTTACCTTCCAAAGTTGAAGTCCCTCCCAGGCGTCCCACCCGGTCAACGGAGGCCGCTTTGGCAGAAATTGGCCATCTGCTAAAGAAAAGAGCCATCCAGCCCGTTCCCCAGACCAGATCGGATCAGGGTTCTACTCCAGATTCTTTTAGTGCCAAAAAGACGGGGAACTAAGACCAATCCTAGACCTCTCTTGAATCTGGCAGTCCCCAAAGAAAAATTCAATGGTCACTCTGCAATCTATTCTCCCCTTCTGGGAGAAAATCACTGGATGTGCTCGATAGACCTCAAGGACAGCTACTACCACATCCTGATGGACAGGCGCTCAGGAGGTTTCTCCGCTTCGGCTGGGAGCCAGTCACTACCAGTTCGGGTCCTTCCCTTTGGTCTCACCACAGCCCCAGGGTGTTCACCAAAGTATTAGCAGTGGTAGCGGCCCACCTGAGGCTTCAGGGGTGCAGGTCTTCCTACCTGGACGACTGGCTTCTTACCCCAACAAGGCATCTACTTCTATTGGCGAGACTCCTTTCTCCATCTTGCTCCTTTCTGGGCATCACAATAAATACAAAGAAATCCAACCTGGCCCACACAGCTCTTAGATTTTATAAGGGCCAGGCTAGACACAAGGAGTTTACGAGCCTCCCTCACTGCGGACAGAGTTCAAAATCTGCAGCTCCAGGTGCGGGCCATTCTCCATTCAAGTTCTGTTCGGAGTTGGTCCTGAGGGCTCTAGGGTCCATGGCATCGGCTATAGCACTTCTTCCTCTTGCCAGGCTCAATATGCATTCTACAGTGGACGCTCTTAGTACAGTGGTCATACCTTGCTCTCCCATGCATCATCCCATAGCGATCAGCAAGGCTTGCAAGCGGTCCCTCTTGTGGTGGCTCCACTCCCGGATCTCCACAAAGGCCGCCCATTTTGTGCTTCTCCCTCTCGCCACGGTGACCACGGACGCCTCCGCCTCGGGTGGGGGCACTTTGGGCGGACCGTCCAAGGCACGTGGGACGATTCAGAGACCTTACTGCATATCAATGTTCTAGAGATGAGAGCAGTGCTCTTAGCGTTGCTAGCACTTCAGGACTTTCTTCCCTTGGGAACAATTGCAATTCAATCGGACAACATGTCTGTTCTCTGGTACATCAACAAGCAAGGGGAACAAGGTCTTACCCTCTTTGTCGAAGCCATGAGAGTTTGGGAATGGGCAATCTCCACCAACCGCTTTCTAATAGCAACGCACATTCGGTCGGTCCAACATCCTAGCGGACAAGCTCAGTCGCACCATTCTGACCCCTTACGAGTGGTCTCTCAATTGTCAAGTAGCGGACGCATATTCGCACGGTGGGGAACCCCTTCATGCGATCTTTTGCCTCTCCCTCAAACACCAAGTGCGACAGTTTTTTCTAATACCTCCCGGAGGTACCCCAAGAGACGCTCTGGTGCATGCTTGGCCACCCGGTCTTCTGTATGCTTATCCACCCTTGCCTCTGATGCTCCAAGTTCTTCAGAAAGCCTCTCGGTGGGTTGCAGAATGATTCTCATTGCTCCGTTCTGGCCTCGACAGATCTGGTTCCCCTTCCTAAGGTCTCACTCTGTGAATCCTCCTTGGATTCTAGATCCCATCCGGATCTGATATCCCATCCATCCTGCATTCCTCCTCCGAATCTGGACAACCTGAAGCTGACCGCTTGGCTGCTCCAGTTCCACTCTTGATTAGGACTCGGTATTTCATCACCGGTTAAGGCAATTTTGGTGGCAGCTCATAAACCATCCACTAGAAAGGTTTACAAGCAAGTGGAAACGTTTTTCTTTGTGGGCGGCAAGGCCTGAATCCCTTCACGGTTCCTCTTCCTTTAGTGCTTGACTTTCTAACCACTCTCTTTAACGATGGTGCCAGCAGTTCCACAGTCAAAGTACAACTGGCGGCAATTTCTCACTATCACATTGGCCATGACTCTAATCCTCTTATGTCAGCCAAATTGTGTAAAATTTTTCTTAAAGGTACTTTTCTTCTCAGGCCCCCTATAAAGCAAGCAGTTCCTCCTTGGGACCTCTCTCTGGTCCTACAGGCCTTGACCGCCCCTCCTTTCGAGCCAGCGGCTACGGTGGATCTCAAATTCTTGTCCTACAAGACAGCCTTTTGGTAGCCATTACATCGGCCAAGAGAGTTTCTGAGCTTCAAGCATTATCAGCTAAACCTCCTTACTTGGTATTTCATCCGGACCGTGTCTACCTCAGGACCAACCCGTCCTTTCTTCCTAAAGTGGCTTCTGAAGCAAACATCAATCAGTCCATTAACCTCCCTGTTTTCTTCCCTAAATATGAAAACAAAGGTGAATATAAGCTACATTCACTAGATGTTCACAGGCAACTTAGATTTTATCTGAACAGGACGGCTGGTCATAGGCAATCCGACCAGTTGTTTATTTCCTTTGCAAAATTCAATTTGGGCAAGCCAATCTCTAAAGTTTCTCTGTCCCGCTGGATTTCACAGTGCATCTTATTGGCTTATCAAGCTTCAGGAAGGCCGCACCGGAGGGTGTTCATGCCCATTCAACCCGGTCAGTATCTACCTCGGCAGCCTTCAAGGCTAGGATTCCTCTAGATGATATTTGTGCAGCAGCCACGTGGGCTTCATCTCATACTTTTATTTCCCACTATAAGTTGGATCTTGCATCTAGGGGTAGAGCATCCTTTGGCTCAGCGGTGCTCGGAATATCCTTCCATGATGGCGCCCAAGATTCAGGTAGCTGGGGACTCTGTCCCACAGGTTGCAGACAAATGAATATCCTACTTCAGATTTAGAAGTTATGTACTCACCATAACGTTCCATCTGAGTAGGTGTATTCATTTGTCTGCAACCATCCTCCCTCCTATCCCCTGGCCTTTCAGTTTCCTGCATATTCTATGTTACCCTTTTCAGGGTGTTGTTGCTTTGGCAAACTCGATCTGAGGTCATGAGGGTAGAGCAGGGCATTATGGGTGAGGGGAGGAGCTGAGAGCTTGGATCCATAGCTGGAAAACCATGCCGGTTCGGATCCGATATCGGATCCATAACCCACAGGTTGCAGACAAATGAATACACCTACTCAGATGGAACGTTATGGTGAGTACATAACTTCTAATTTGTGTTTGTCTGACCTGATTTAATCCATTTTGCTGTTCAGAGATGGAGCATTTCCCAGCAGTATGGATGGAAATGCAGGCCTTTATGGAGCTTTTCTTAGTCTACCACTAATGCCTGCTCCTTTTTACTCTCTTCTTTGGTCTGTTACATCTCCTGTGTTTGTTCCATTTGCAGTTAATCTGGGAAACAAAGCAAGTGCAGCACACTGGATGAATCTTAAATTATTATCCCCAACTGGATGAATCTTAAATTATTATCCCCAACTCAGGGAGTGTTTCAGGCCTTACAGGGCCTGCAAACAGCAGCCCTGCAAACCGTTCACACTGTCAGCCAGATTCTAGCAGATTCAGCAGGGTAAATCTTTTGTATATCCTTCCTACTTTCAAAAATTAAGTAAAAATTGCATTTTCTTGAAAAATGACCGCTGTAGGAGAGCTAGAGTGAGTAGTGCATTCACGAGCTGAAGCAGCCACAGCCAGAGGACACTGCCTTCTTTTTTTTTATTTCTGGGATGCAGGCGGCAAACAGACATTATGAAGGTCTCTCTCTCCACTCAGAAGGCTCAAGAGCTTATTTCCTTTTTCCAAATCCTCATCCCAGTGACTCACACCACTGCCAGGGCCTTTCTGAAAACCTGGGCTTCATGGCATCTACCATCCCAGTGCTTCCTCTGCAAAACTACACATGAGTGAACTACATTGATTCCTGAAGTCAGTGTGGATGCAACATGCACACCCCCTGTAGTTCCCAGTTCCCCTTCTTCCTTGTCTAAAGAGGGAGATAACCTGCTGGATTCAACAACTAACTGCCAACCCAGGTCTTCCACTCCATCCTTTACCACCAGTCCAGGAGATGTTCACAGATGCCTCAGACGCAGGATGGGGGGAGCACTTTTCAGCTCCATAAAAGCATAAGGGACGTGGTCCTCCTCTCAAAGAAGGGAACACATCAATAAAAAAGAAATGAGGGCACTCCTGCTGGTTCTTTAGACATTTCAGACCCTCTTCATCCAAGGTCCTCTAAAACATTTTCACAGACAACGTGACAGTTTTCTGGTATGTGAACAAACAGAGAGGGACAAAGTCTTATCACCTTTGCAGACTAGCCATGCAAGTCTGGGAATTGGCTTCAGAAATCCAGAAGAAAACTTCAGACTCCCCTCCAGGCTGTGTATATCCCATCCAGCCAGAATGTAGTGGCAGGCACATTGAGCAGGTCTGAAACACAGTCCCACGAATGGGTACTTCACATGGAAGTGTTCGTGAACATTGCCCACAGATGGGGTACTCCACAAACAGACCTTTTTTTCTCCCCCATGAACAGATAGCTTCCATGAATTTGTACCAGAGATCCTCGTATTCTGGTTTGGAAGGTGGATGCCCTCAGTTTTTCATGGAAGGGGATGTTTCTGTATGCACTCCCTCCCCTTCCTCTAATTCCAAAAGTCCTGCTAAAGATTCAGCAGGATACACCAAGAATCATGATGGTGACCCCCTTTTGCCCAAGACAGCATTGGTTCCCCCTGCTCCTGCATTTAGCCAAGGGCAATCACCACAAGTTACCCCATAGAGTGGACCTTCTCACACAACACACAGGAACTCTAATCCTTCCCCACTTTTCTACTCGTCAGATGATGATGTGCAATATTCCATCCATCTCTCCGTCCTTCCTCCTGACTTTGTTCTTCCTTGGATGTACTTAGCCTACATACTTTCCTTAGATGGGCATTCCTCCTGAGACACTCAGTTCTAAGGATGGTGCATGCATACATCGCTTTTATGGCTGTGTCCGATAGCCTACGTACAATGTGCCATGCCCCTCTGAGTCATAAAAGTCTTTGGTATACTGGCTGACGTCGGGTCGTTTTGGCAGGCAACTCCCTCATGTAGAGTACTGCAACAGAGAAGAGGAGAACATCTATCATTATGGTAAGATTTTACACAACTAATCTTTCTCTGCTATGGGCTTGCTTTGACCTCTGCCATTGAAGTTGTGAAAAGGATGTTTTCCAGGCCGGAGATGGAATGTTTGGCAATAACTGGTAATCCTCCCATCTTCATCTGAGTCAGTGGACGCTCATCTGGAAATCTGAGACAGGCCACACATTCAGGTCTCCAAATCATTCTGCTACCAGGACCTCTTCCGTCTTCCACTTCTCCGCTAGATTCTCCAGTTTGGGAGAGTCATGGTAAGAACTGGTGGAAGAGGAAGCATTTGCATTCCATGGAGGAATCCGTCACAGAAGGTACTGACCTCAAGGAAGGAGAGGGTTCCCCAAAGTCCCCATATGTGGAAGCCTCCTGTGGCATTCTTATGGTGCTCCTTCGTCAGTGCAGGGGCTTGGATGGTTGAAGCTCCCTCTCCAGAGGAGCTAGTATTTTCAGATATTTGGTGCAAGTCCATCCATGTCCTGGTTGCCCTCCCTGGGCACTCTTATTGACCTGGTATCCTGGAGGGCTTGGTGGGAATTGGTTATGGTGGAGTTTATTTCCAAAAAAGCTAAGATCCTGGCTGCCCCCTAAGGACCAGCAGCATTGGAATAAGAGACCTCTGTTCATAGGATCATATGTTGCAGTATTCTAGTTGTGGGATTTCCTGCCCTCAGGCGACTCGTACGTCGGCACCTATACAAAAGCTTCAGCTTGGCTGTTGCAGTGTGCATTGGGCATCACACGTAGGGCCATAAACCAGGGGCCTTAAATGTGACGTTTGCACGCACAGTCTTCGGAACTTTTCAGACATAGATGACCTTTGCATCGCACGATTGCTTCTTCACAGACATTGCATCTAAAAGATAAGTAATCTGTTAGATTTCTAATTTCTTACTTTGCCGATTATTATTGCTTAGGCTTGGTTGTTGTAGCCTTTAACTGATGTCAGGTAAAGAGAGAAAATGTCAGTGCGGGCACCAGATACCCCATAAGGGCGCCCATAATAGGTGTGTTTTTTTGCTTAATTCAGGAACACGATCACTTCTGTGCAAATTGCCAATCCTTTGTGCCGAAGACCCTTCACAGTCGCCTGGCCTCTTTAAAGCTCCACCTTGAAAACCAGTGCCTTAAGCGGTTAACCCTTAGAATGGATCCTGCATCGGAGGCCGCACCTAAACCTCAGCGCAAGAAGGCCAATATTCCTAGGCCTTCCTCGCCTGCCGCTTCGCTTCCCGATGCACCACCAACTGCCGATCTAGGGGTTTGAGGCACACTTGGCAGATCCATAGACTGCAATGACGTCCTTTGAGGAAGCCGTTGAACAGCCGACAACCGGCACGTCATGGGAGCTTGACCAGACATCAACTACCGTTGATGTCAAGGGGGAACTAGTTTCGGTGATACCTCCGATCTGGATCCAGACTTCGGATGTATTAATCTCCAAACCCAATGTCAGGCCACTCCCTACTTCCACTCCGGCCATAAAGAAGCAGAAAACTTAAGCATACCTCCTCCTCTACAGAAGCCATACCAGACTGGCAGGCTGTCATCTCCTCTCTCATGCAGGCCTTTATGGCCCTCAGGCCTTCAGTCTCAGCCCCCTCCACTCTGCTTCTACTGAAACCTAGGCCTGCTTCTGCCTCTTACCTCCCACCCATGACCTCTCAAGTCAGGGAGGAAGAGCATGATTCTTCCTTCTCTTCCTGAGAGGATTCCATTTCTTATGCATCCCAGATTGCTTCCCCACAGGAATATTACTCACCTGATGAGGAATCTATGGAAGAGGATTCTCCTCCTGAGGATATTACGTTTGCTGAGACCATCTCCAAGATGAAGGATTACTTTAAATGGGATACGTCCAAATTACTGACACTCAAAAAAGATATTTTGAGTTTCTGTAAGTAGAATCACCATCCCCTTCGGCTCTACCTGCTTACTTGGATGTCTTAATCTCAGCTTCTAAGGCCCCAGACTCCCAGCTTCCGGCCCCTAAGCTCCCTGACCACTTCTATAAACTAACAGAGGACCAGAAATTCCTGTTTAAACCACCCTGGGTGGACCAAGCTGTGATTGCCACCACTGCAGATAAGCAATCTACACTGCTGCCTTCTGCCTCCCTCCTTCCCACTGATAAAGATAGCAAGTATATGGATAGGATGGGAAAGAAGGTATGCACATCTTCCACTTTGGCTTTTAGAGCCATAAATTATCAGACCCACATGACTAAGTACGCTCTAGACGTAGTTTCTCAAGCCTCCTCCATGCTGGCATCTTTGCCTGACAGTGCCATTAAGACTGCCATTACCTCCAAGCTGTCCTTGGCCCAACAGGTAGCCAGGCACTCCATCAGATGCAGTTACGACATTGCAGAAGCATCTGCCAGATCTGCAGCATCTGCTTCTGTCCTCAGGAGGTATTCTTGGCTAAGACTTCAGAACCTACCAGAAGACTTCAAGTCCAAGATCTTGGATGCCCCACTGGACCACAATGTCCTTTTTGGTAAACAATCTACAGACCTCTTTAAAAACCTGCAGGAAAAAAGTAAAGAACTACAAGACATTAAGCATCTTCTGGTGTCCCCCATTCCCAAGTATTATAGGAACTACCCTGCTAAAGCCACCTTTGTGAGGTGTAATGCTCAGGCTTCTGCCTCCTCTTCCAGGTCTGGAAGAGGGGCTAGAAGGCCCTCCATGGCCAGACCTTCTACTCCACCTCACCAGCCCAGACAATCCTTTCAGGACAGGGGAAGCCCCAGTACTGCGTGACTGCCTTGCTCATCTACTCCTCTCGGCATGCCTTTACCACGGTCTCTCCGTTTGGCAATCCACCACCGCAGACTAATGGGTTATAACCATTATCCAAAAAGGGTACTTCCTATCCTGGAAAGAAAAAACGCCCAGGAAAGGCATTCCATTCCCCCTCGAAAAACCAGGCCCATCTCATGCCACAAGTTTTGGCAGACCTGCTAAAGCTTGGCACCATAGAACTCGCCCCCTCAGGACAAGAAGGAAAGGGTTTCTCCTCCCGTCTCTTCCTGGTCCCTAAAAAAAAGATGGCCCCTGGAGACCCATCTTGGACCTGTCATACCTAAATCTTCACCTTCAGGTACTCTCCTTCAAAATGCTTTCTCTCCCCACCCTGCTACCTCTAATTCCAGCCAAAGCTTTCATGGCTACAACGAGGCCTACCTACACATACCCATCAGGACTTCCCACAGACAATTCCTGCGTTTCTCTGGTCCTTCCTTTCATTTCCAATTTACTGCCTTGCTCTTTGGTTTATCCACGGCCCCTGAGTCTTTACAAAGTGCCTAGCCCCAACAATTGCCTTCTGCAGAACTCAGGGAATCCAGGTTTACCCTTATCTGGACGACATCCTGATACTGGCAGAGTCCAGAGATACTTTCTCAAGGTATCTACACTTCACCATGTCCCTTTTACAGAATCTAGGGATCTGAAGTAGGATATTCATTTGTCTGCAACCTGTGGGTTATGGATCCGATATCGGATCCGAACCGGCATAGTTTTCCAGCTATGGATCCAAGCTCTCAGCTCCTCCCCTCACCCATAATGCCCTGCTCTACCCTCATGACCTCAGATCTTGTTTGCCGCGCTGGTAACTAGATGTGGATTTCATAGCTCTCAGCTAAGTAGACTTTTCTTGTTAAAAAATAGAGAATTTTTTCCTTCTTTAACAATTTTTGTGTGAAAGTTGTAGGTTTCCTATTATTATTGACTGTTTTAGTTTAATTTAATTTTCAGTACTAATTTTTATTCCCTCCCTGTGTGAGGCCTGTGTGCTTTTTATTGTTTAAGTTACTTTCTGTAACTTTAGGTTAAATTTAGAGACTATGGCTGAACAGCCTAAGTCCATATTTTCTAACACCTCACATCTGGTTGTTCCATTTGTGCAGGGTTCAACCCCAGGGCACTGAGGGAGCGGAGGTCCAAGCTGGTCTTGCTGCAGTTGTTCCTGTGGCACCCCTCCTGCTCCTGGGACTCAAACTCCCGCTTCAGGACAGGAGAGGATGCATCTGAGAAGCACCGAGACCTCTGTTTCGCCCCGCCAGCTAAGCGGCTTCTCCCCGCTTCCATCGTGCGGCGTCTCCTCCTTCGTCACCTGTGTGCTTCTCACCGGGTCCTGAGGAGGAGGGAGACTGACCGGGCCGAGGCTATCGAGGAGGCATTCCAGGCGATGCTGATCTGGACCGGATGATGAGAAGGTTCATCCAGGCCCAGATGCAGATGGGAGTGGGAGCTCAACACCCTTTTAAGCCTATTGCTCCTTCTCCCACCCGCTACCCGGTTCGAGCAACTGGAGCCGCAGCAGCGGGGAGGGAGGGGCGGGCCGAGCGGGTTGTACTCCGGATGAGCCGACCATGGATCCGATCTCGGAGCCTGGATCCGAGCCGGATCCGGGGATCAGTGCTTTTGATGTAGTGGAGAGGGCTCTGTTGAGGGTCTCTGGACCCCGGCACTTGCTTCTCGCGTCCGGCCCCTCTGCACTGGGCCAGGCTTCCTGGGACAGCCTGCGTTGCTCCCATGGAGCAAATTGCTGCTGCGAGCTGACTCCTCTGACAGCCCCCAGAGGAGACTCCTCGCAGCACGTGCAAAAAAAGGAGGCACATTGACTCTGAGTCTCTCACTGAAGACACGGACTTGGAGGAAGGGAAGGCTCCCCACGGTCACCCCGAGGATGTCTCTTTCGAGACATCATGGAAATGGGTGGTCTGCCCCAAGTCTTCCTCGGACGAGTCCGTGTTCTTGGAGGCATTCTCTTGGGTGTCCCCTGCCCCCTGGTGGACCTTATTACCACCAGGGCGTGGAAGGAACACACCGTGGAGCCAATTCCCAAAAGACCTGATAGAATCCTTAGCCCGCCTTCTGACAGGACCCATTGGAGGGGGCCTAGATGCCATGTTGATGGCGGCGCCACCAAGAGGAACTGGCTCAGGAGAGTCCTCAGTCCACCCACCGAGCAAGGAGTCTCGGATGATGGACCGCTTGGGGAAGCGGATGTTCAGTTAAGGGCTGAACTATTTGGCACATATTATTTCGATGCAGCGAGACCTTATTAACTGAGTCCATTTCGAGGAGGACAGAGCTCTGCACTCCACCAAAATGGCCACTCTTAGGTCAGTCACGAATACCTCCCATGCTGGACAGGACTGGTCACTAGACGTCAGGCCTGGCTCCGCCACCGCGATTTTTCTGAGCCCTTCAAGGCCGCTTGCGACCCTCACCTTTGATGGTTCTGCTCTGTTTGGCAAGACCGCTCATGTAGACGCGACCCAGAGCGAGAAGGGAATCTGCACCCCAGAGGCCCTATTCTAGGAACCAAAAGGGTCAGAAGAAGATGTGGTTCGAAGTCGCAGCAGTCCCAGCCTGCTCCGGACAACCAGTCCTTCCGTGGCAGAGGAGGACAGGGAGGACGCCGCCCTAGAGGCAGAGGGGCTCCCAGAAACTTCGGGTCCAGGGAACCTTTCTCTGAACGACTGCTCTACTCTGGAGGCAGTCGGGACGCTGGGCACCTAGCGGCATGGGAGTCCATAACATCGGACCGCTGGGTTCTCCAAATCATATCCAGGGATATCGCATTCCTTTCCTTCACCTTCCAAAGTTGAAGTCCCTCCCAGACGTACCACCCGGTCAAAGGGAGGCCGCTGGCAGAAATTGGCCATCTGCTAGAGAAAAGAGCCATCCAGCCCGTTCCCCAGACCAGATCGGATCAGGGTTCTACTCCAGGTTCTTTTAGTGCCAAAAAGACGGGGAACTAAGACCAATCCTAGACCTCTCTCTTGAACCTGGCAGTCCCCAAAGAAAAATTCAATGGTCACTCTACAATCTATTCTCCCCTTCTGGGAGAAGGCCACTGGATGTGCTCGATAGATCTCAAGGCATCCTAATGGACAGACGCCCAGGAGATTTCTCCGCCGGCTGGGAGCCAGTCACTACCAGTTCGGGTCCTTCCCTTTGGTCTCACCACAGCCCCAGGGTGTTTACCAAAGTACTAGCAGTGGTAGCGGCCCACCTGAGGCTTCAGGGGTGCAGGTCTTTCCCTACCTGGACGACTGGCTCCTTACCAACAAGGCATCTACTTCTCGGCGAGACTCCTTTCTCCATCTTGCTCCATTTCTGGGCATCACAATAAATACAAACAAGTCCGACCTGGCACCCACTCAGCTCTTAGATTTCATAGGGGCCAGACTAGACACAAGGAGTTGAGCCTTCCTCACTGACAGAGTTCTAAATCTGCAGCTCCAGGTGCGGGCCATTCTCCATTCATGTTCTGTTCCAGCGGAGTTGGTCCTGAGGGCTCTAGGGTCCATGGCGCACTTCTTCCTCTTGCCAGGCTCAATATGCATTCTACAGTGGACGCTTAGTACAGTGGTCATACCTTGCTCTCCCCATGCATCATCCCATAGCGATCAGCAAGGCTTGCAAGCGGTCCCTCTTGTGGTGGCTCCACTCCCGGATCTCCACCATTTTGTGCTTCTCCCCTCTCGCCACGGTGACCACGGGGCACTTCTTGGGCGGACAGTCCAGACCTTGCTGCATATCAATGTTCTAGAGATGAGAGCAGTGCTCTTAGCGTTTAGCACTTCAGGACTTTCTTCCCTTGGGAACAATTGCGATTCAATCGGACAATATGTCTGTTGTCTGGTACATCAACAACAGGTCTTACCCTCTTTATCGAGGCCATGAGAGTTTGGGAATGGGCAATCTCCAGGTCCAACATCCTAGCGGACAAGCTCAGTCGCACCATTCTGACCCCACGAGTGGTCTCTCAATTGTCAAGTACATATTTTCATGCGATCTTTTGCTTCTCCCTCAAACACCAAGTCCCAAGAGACGCTCTGGTGCATGCTTGGCCACCCGGTCTTCTGTATGCCTATCCACCCTTGCCTCTGATGCTGCAAGTTCTTCAGAAAGCCTCGTGGGTTGCAGAATGATTCTCATTGCTCCATTCTGGCCTCGACAGATCTGGTTCCCCTTCCTAAGGTCTCGTGAATCCTCCTTGGATTCTAGATCCCATTCGGATCTGATATCCCATCCATCCTGCATTCCTCCTCGAACCTGGACAACCTGAAGCTGACCGCGCTCCAGTTCCACTCTTGATAAGGACTCGGTATTTCTTCACCGGTAAAGGCTATTTTGGTGGCGGCTCATAAACCATCCACTAGAAAGGGCAAATGGGCCTAGAACCATTCACGGTTCCTCACCCTGTAGTGCTTGATTTTCTAACCTCTCTTTAATGATGGTGCCAGCAGTTCCACAGTCAAAGTTCAACTAGCGGCAATTTCTCACTATCACATTGGTCAAGAGTCTAATCCTCTTATGTCAGCCAAATTGTGCAAAACTTTTCTTAAGGGTACTTTCCTTCTCAGGCCCCTATAAAGCAAGCAGTTCCTCCTTGGGACCTTTCTTTGGTCCTACAGGCCTTGACCGCTCCCCTTTAGGAGTCTGCTACAGTGGATCTCAAATTCTTGTCTTACAAGACAGCCTTTTGGTAGCCATTACATCAGCCAAGAGAGTTTCTGAACTTCAAGCTTTATCAGCTAAACCTCCTTACTTGGTTTTATCCGGACCTTCCTTCCTAAAATCAGCAAACATCAATCAATCCATTAACCTCCCTGTTTTCTTCCCTAAGTATGAAAACAAAGGTGAATATAGGCTACACTCACTAGATGTTCACAGGCAACTAAGATTTTATTCAACAGGACAGCTGGTCATAGGCAATCCGACCAGCTGTTTATTTCCTTTGCAAAATTCAATTTGGGCAAGCCAATTTCTAAAGTTTCTCTGTCCCGCTGGATTTCACAGTGCATTTTATTGGCTTATCAAGCGCAGGGAAGGCCCGCACTGGGAGGGTGTTCATGCCCATTCAACCCGGATTCCTCTAGATGATATTTGTGCAGCAGCCACGTGGGCTTCATCTCATACATTTATTTCTCACTATAAGTTAGATCTTGCATCTAGGGGTAGAGCATCCTTTGAATATCCTTCCATGATGGCCAAGATTCAGGTAGCTGGGGACTGGTTGCAGACAAATGAATATCCTACTTCAGATTTAGAAGTTATGTACTCACCATACCATCTGAGTAGGTGTATTCACCCTGGCCTTTCAGTTTCCTGCATATTCCTTGTTACCCTTTTGAGGGTATTGTTGCTTTGGCAAACTCGATCTGAGGTCATGAGGGTAGAGCAGGGCATTATGGGTGAGGGGAGGAGCTGAGAGCTTGGATCCATAGCTGGGATCCATAACCCACAGGTTGCAGACAAATGAATACACCTACTCAGATGGAACGTTATGGTGAGTACATAACTTCTAATTCACTGTCAACCTTCCCAAATCCTCCCTGATCCCAAGCCAGGACAAGATTTCCCTAGGCTGCAGAATCAGAACAGACCAGATGAAGGCCTTTCTCCCACAGGACAAGGTTCTTTCCCTGACTTCCCACTTTCAAGAAACCTTACTATCCCAAAAGGTGATGGCAAGGCAATTTCTCCATCTCCTGGGCTTAATGGCAGCTACCATCCCCATGCTACTTCTGGCAAGAATGCACATGCGCAAGCTACAGTGATACCGCAAAAGCATTTGGTCCCAACACCTACATCACTTAAAGCAAGTCATTTCCCTCCTTCCCTGTATAAACACAGAAATCAACTGGTGGATCCAGCAAGTCCAACTAAACCCGGGACTCCCACTACAACCCCTCACCCCAACCCAAACAATGCGTACAGATGCCTCAGATTCAGGTTTGGGAGCAACTCTGGCTTCCTACAGGATTCAGGAAAAGTGGCATCCCTCTCTATAGGCCAAACACATCAGTATCAGGGAAATGACAGCTGTCTTCTTAGCTCTCAAAACCTTTATTCCCCTTCTAGTTCCAGGTGTACTCCTGATAGTGACCGACAACACCGCGGTCATGTGGTACCTCCAAAAACAGGGAGAGACAAAAGCCTATCAGCTATGCAGACGAACCCTGCTGATATTGGACCTAGCCTCACACCACAATGTAGTCCTGCAGGCGGCCTACATCTCTTCACAGGACAATCACCAAACAGATATCTTGAGCAGGACTTCCTCACTGCAGCACGAATAGATGCTGAACAGGGAGGTCTTCCTAGACATAGTCTGCCGGTGGGGTGTTCCACAAATAGACCTGTTTGCCTCCCCCAAAAAGGCAACTGCAGACCTTCTGCTCAAAAAACCCATTCCCCTCTAGCTTGGAGAGTGGATGCATTCAGCATTTCTTGGGAGGGAAAGTTCCTTTATGTATCCCCCCATTCCCACTGATTCAGGAAGTCCTCTTGAAAATACAGAAGGACAAACCAAAAAATCTTGTTAGCGACTCCCTACTGGCCAAGGCAGTACTGGTTCCCCCTACTTCACAATCTAGCCAAGGGCAATCACTTCAAGTTATCCTACAAGGTGGACCTACTGACACAAGACAAAAGAACTCTACACCCACACTTACTGATGTTATCCCTGACTCTGTGGGTGATAGACTTTTGATCCCCTTCAGACAACACTACTCAAAGGATGTGCTTTCTGACCTAAGGGAGGCAAGGAAGCCTACCACCAGAAAATCTTACCTGGCTAAGTGGGAAAGATTTACAAAATGGTGTCTGCACAAGGGAAGAGACCCTTGCTCTGCTGAGCTCCCCCTGGTTCTGTATTACGTGTGTCGACTGACTAAAAGTGGACTCCTTATTCTTCTGTAAAAGTACACCTTTCTGCTATATCAGCCTGCCTGCCCCTTGACCCCCCCCCCCCCCCTTGCTAGCCAGGCTCGACATAAATCTCTTCCTAAAAGGGGTCTTACACATGAGACCACCAAAGAAACCTATCCCTCCACCCTGGGACCTTAACTACATCTTAGAGAAACTAACCCAGCATCCTTTTGAAGTGGCTGGGTCCTCTTCCCTACAGATTTGTGCATGGAAAATTGTCCTTCTGGTGGCTATCACTTCAGCCAGAAGGGGGTCAGAGTTGCAGGCCTTAATGGTCTGTCCTCCCCTACACCAACTTCCACAGAGTAACACTGAGAACCAATCCCTCCTTTATGCCCAAGGTGGTCAATGACTTGTCTCTAATCCAATCTATTCATCTACCCACTTTCTTTCCCTCCCCCACTAACGAAGGGGAGAGGATTCTGCACTCCTTGGATGTGCACAGGTAACTAAGGTTCTACCTGGACAAAACCATTAGGAAAACTAACCAGCTGTTTGTCTCCTTCCACCCCAGAGCCCTGGGTAAGGCAGTCTCCAAGCAAACCATCACATGCTGGATCAGGAAAACGATTTGCCGCTGTTAATCCCACCATAGAAAAGAACCTCCAGTGGGAGTAAAGGCCCATTCCACTAGAGCTGTGGCTGCCTCCAGGGCCTTCATGAAACTTCTAGACACGGCATCCGTTATGGAAGCAGCCACATGGGCCACTATCCACACTTTCACCAAACATTACAAACTTGACCACGTTTCCAGAGTTCGGACAGGATTTGCCAGACAGTCCTGCAGGGATTTATACAATTCTCTTCATCTACCACCACCCTCTCATCCGCATAAGCTGTGGTACGCTCCCACAACTAGAATACTGCAACATAGGAATAGAATGACAGAATAGTTGTGTAAAATCTTACCATAACCATAGATGTCCTCCTCTTCCATGTTGCAGTATTTCTTCCCACCCACCAGTTCCCCCAAGTCATTTTCCCTTACCTGGTCTACACATAATGCAGTAGGACACCAGGTCACACACCTGAAATCCACTGGCATCCCTCCTGCTGGGCCTTATTCCCTGACTGCTGGCCTTCAGGTTCTGAGGATTGTGCGTGCAGATGTCACATTTAAGGCCCCTGGTTTATGGCCTTACGTGGGACATCCAATACATACTGCAACAGCCAAGCTGAAGCTTTTGTATAGGAGCCGACGTACGAGTCGCTTGAAGGGAGGAAATCCGGTGAAATTGAAGTGTATTAACCCACCAGATGCACAGTAGCAAGCCCCTCCCAAACTCCGCCTGCGAGCATGTTGACTACTCCACCCACCGCTTGATTAAAACACAAGGTAATGTAGACCTTGTGCATTATACGCTTATTAAAACATAACCAAATAACAGGTAATTGCATTATAACATAAAAATGCAGATGCGATTGCTGTCAAATCAAAGCATTTTTTTATTTCGCAAATCGGGGCAAAAGTACAAAGACAGGTACTGTTTGTACAGTTACATGTGTACTTAGGCTAAAAACAGGCAGTTCGTTTTCCTTGTCAGAGCCTTCATCCGGATCCACTGCTTGAGCTTCCTGGTACTCTTTGATACGACACAAAAAGTTCAGAAACAAAGTGTCAAAGTCAAGTCCGTACTTCGATCTACATATACTAGTCTAGGTAACTGGGCACCATAATGAGTGCGCCTGTTAAACATTATAGTATTTGATTATTAAGTTGTTTGTCTTTTCGGCTTTTCCCGGTTAAGGGTCACTTTACTAAGTATTAGTATTAAATGGTAAACAGATCAAATAAGCACAAGTAATATAGGACGCTAAATATTCCTTGCAGATGAGTAGAGAACACTCGTTAAGCCAAGAAACTGAACACTTCAGAAAAAAGATTTTTCTCCTAGTTTGAGAAAAACAGTAATATGAGTAAACAACTGGCCCTGCTCCCAAACACAACTGCAGTCTTATCTCCCTGTAGACTGCCGTACTGATATCCATCTATCTACCATCATCTGCCTGCATTTGTTCCAGTTTAAACTAAATAAAAACAAGTAAATTAATAGACAAACGTGAGATGTTCAGCCAGTTCAGTAACTACTTTTTCAGACCATACGCACAAAGCAAAACATATAGTTGGGCGTTTTTGGCTAAAAGGAATGAAAACATTTTAAGAAAAGCGTCCTATATTACTATTTACATATTAACTATTATTTGCACTTATTTGACCATTATATTTGCATTGGGTGTCAATCACAGCACATTGCCATTAATACCCGCCCTCCGGCATATTAATCACAGCAGGCACGCCCATTCCTGCGCGAACTAGGAGGTGGGTTAATACACTTCAACTTCGCCGGAAATCCCACAACTAGAATGCTGCAACATGGAAGAGAAGGATGTCTATGGTTCTAGTAAGATTTTACGCAACTATTCTTTCCCTGTCCAGTTATCCAGGTTGCACTTAGAAAGGATTAATGAGGTACTCTGCTTTATGTGGAGAAGGGAGTCTATTCCACAGAAGGGAGAGTCTCTGGGACACAAATCTGTCCCGCCATCAAGTCCTGTTGATGTCACAGACCAGGTTGAGGTAGCTCATGCAGGTTACTTGAGTGGAGTTTGATTTACAGGTATGCAGCAGTCACATCGAGGCAGGGTCTGAGATTGCTTTGTATGCCAGACAGAGGTCACGTCTAAGGAGTCCGTATGAGACTGAGTAGAGGGACAGGGCTTTTAGCCCATCTGTGTAGGGTAGATGTTTGAGGCCCTGGATTCTCCTGTAAGGAACCTCTGTGGTCTCTCCAGCTGCTACATGTATTTTGTGAGGTACATGCCAAAAGGGGCATTGTATTCAATAATGGGTCTTATAAGGGGAAAATACAGGGATTTTATGGACCTCCTTGTCCTTGGATGAGATAACCTTACTAATGAGGTGGGCTATATAGAAACCTTTCCATACAACAGAGGCAATATGGTGGTCAAACGTGAGTTTGCTATCAACCTGGGTACCCAAATCCCTCATGATTGATTGCAATCTTGTTATTAATATGATAATTTGTGGGGATGTCACTCTCCCCAAAGAGGATGATGATGCATTTATTGGCATTCAGTTTGAGGTCATGTTTCTAGCACCAGTCATTAGTTTAGGTGAGACCGTCTTTGAGGATGACCACATCTCTAGGGGATTTGATGACAGCAGCCAGCTTGCAGTTATCTTCAAACTTGGTCAGCCATAGCCCACTGGTTTTGGCATGCACCTCAGAAAAGTATATCCAAACAACAGAGGCCCCAAGACCGATCCCTGGGGTACACTGTTCATTACAGGTCTACTGCTTTGAGGTGGCTTCCCCTATTTTGACTATGTGGGTTCTATCAGTGAGCCAGTTTGCTACCCATCTGGTAATGTACGAATTGATGCTTAGTTGAGAGAGATTATTATACCAGAGTGTGGAATAGTATCAAAGGCTTTGGGCAGATCAAGGTAAGTGGTGTGCACCATCTTCCTCTCGTCCATGGCTTTGGTGACTCTCAAAGAAGTCGGCCAAATTTAACAGGCATGACCTCCCCTTGATGAAACCAAATTGTCTGGGATTGAGTGTTTGGAGGTTGCCGATGCCCTTGTTAGTAAGGTCCATTATAATCAGTTCCATTTCCTTGCAGATCAGGCTAGTTAAGCTGATGGGTCTGTAATTTCCTGGATAAGTGGATGATCCACCTTTGTGCAAAAGGATGACAGTGGCTGTCCTCCTCTCAGCTGGGATGAAATCTGTACTCAGGCTTTGGTTGAATAGGGTGTCTAGCTGTGCTGCAAGTTCCTGCCCGATGTCATGTAGGATGCAGCCTGGGATGTTATCGGGTCCCATGGAGGCTGTATTTTGCCTTTGAGAGGGCAGTGGTGACTTGCTCCCTAGAGATAAGGGGAGGGGGGGCAGGTACTGGGTATGTTGTGATTTAGTGATTGGGGGGGGGGGCAGAGGGGTGAAGTTTTCACTAAACCTGCCAGCCAGCCAGTTGGCTGTATCTACGGCATTTGTGTATGCTGTGTCTTTGGCCACCAGTTCTTAGCAGATCTGAGTGCTTCATTTGAGATTGTGGACATATGTGAAGAAGGCCTTATGATTGTCTTTAGTAGCTGTGGTCAGTTTGGACTCGAAGTTTGCTTTGGAGGATTTCACTAGTATTCTTACTTGTTAGTTAAGGCTATGGAGAGAGTGCTTCCAGTTAGGCACCTGCTCCTTTTTGGTCCTGGACAGCAATTTTTTTCCTTTTATTTTAGGGTTTATTGCAGATGTCCACCAGACAAGTTTACTCTTCCTTGAGGAGGAGGATTTTGTTTTGTCAGATATTTCTGATACCATGCAGCTATATAATTGCTTGTAAAGTACTTTGGTGTAGGTTTGGACATTTGTGCCAGTTCCTATGGTTGGGGAGGGGGCTGTGAAGTTGTTTATACCTTCCCCCAGGAGGTTGTAATCAGCTTTGGTGAAGTTTTTTTTTTTTTACCTTAGTGTGGGGGGTGGAGTGGTCAGAGGAGATGGTGACTTCAAAAGTGACTGTTTTGTGGTCTGATCTTGTTAGGGAGGATGACACTGTAGGGTTGCTGCAGTGGTAGCTCATGTTGGTTCATATCAAGTTCAAGATGTTATCACCTCTTGTGGGGGTGTCAGCCAGCTGGTCCAAGGCATTTGCATTGACGAAGTCAAGGAATCTGAGCATTTGTGTTTTGGCATGAGTATTGATTCCAGTCTGTAGTTGGATAGTTGAATCATCTAGGATCACGGTAAAAGGTTGAATATTGATAGTTTCAAAGAGGTCCAGATTGGCGGAGTGGGCATCTTGAGTCAAAGTTGGCAGCCTGTAGCTAGCTATGATTTGAATAGGGGTCTTTTCAGTGGTTAACTTCCCCTGGAGTGTCTCCTGTGCGTCATACTGTTTGACCATCCTGGAGGTGTGCATGTCTTTTATATATATTGGAACTCCACCTCCTTTTGCTTTGCTGCCCACGGTTTGGGGTCTGATTGTATGATAGGATGAGTAACTTGGTATGGCTGGGGTGCTGTCCGCGGCTTTAAACAGGTTTCTAGACTGCAGAAATGTCAGCATCTTCCATGGTTAAGAATGCTTGCAATGTGTGCAGTTTCATGTTTAGACTCCTAGCATTTAGCAGCATGACTTTTAATTTGCATCTTGACGAAATCTTCATGTTGGTAGTTTTGACCTCATGGCATCTCCTAAAAAAAGGCACTATGGGGGGAGGCAAGGACCTTTGCCAGAAGTCTGAAACCCAAGGGAGACAGATACAGGCCATCTCTGGCAAAAAAGCAGGTCGTGTCGATAATGCTTTCCCAGGCTGTCCGGTACTAGATCCCCTTGGAATGATGCCAGAAACTAAGCCAATTGTTAAAGTAAATAATTTTCTGTTTGTAATGAGGTATCATTCTGGATGATGGTAGAATGCTGCTTAAGGCTAGGAACGTACCTGGCTGGGACACGCATTCAGCAAGCTCGACCATGTCTCTCTTCGTATAGACCAGGAAGGTGCATCTTGAGTCATTCACACCAGCATGGGCTATGACAGAGTCATAATAGTATCTTTTGTTGAGAGACTTGAGTGCATAGGTGAAATCGTTGATTTTGGCACCTGACAAACAACTAACCGTGACTGTGTCCTTATCCAGCCTGGTGAGGGGCACGTCTGTGTGTCTCGCAATGGAGTTTGCTATGACTAATATTCTCGGTTTAGGTTTAGGCCTTAGTGGCTGTGAGACATAGGTGTGTGGACTGTATGTGGTGTGGTGGTCAGTAGAGTTCGCATGTGCTTTTGTCTCAGACCTCTCTTGTTTGGGTATGTTTTTGTTGAGGACCTCTGCATATGTGGGTGTGTGTTGTGTAGGTGTGGGTGGTGGTTGTGTTTACAACCTTCTCAGTGCCAGATATACTGGCTTATGAGGGAAAGAGCATAGACTCTAGGTTTTTAATGTAATTGAATCTGTCACAAGTTGTGCTCCCAGGTGATAGTAGAGGGTTGTCAGTGTACATGAGGTAGTTGCTACACTGTCTCAGGATGCCCATATCAACCAGACTGGCAGGAAAAAACGTAGGAAATATTCCATCCTTATTTGTCAGAATCTAAAGGAGAGAGGCCAGAGAGATCTAAGGGGGTAAAGGGTGGAAGGTCTAAGAGGAGTACTACTAGGTGATTACACAAGTGCTACTAAGGGAAAATTTGTAACTGGAATACCTTGCAATGGGTTAAAAACAATGCAGCTGCAGTGCATGACGTGCAAACGAGCCCAAACCAGTTCAAACACGGGGTTTAAATACCCCAAAAAATAGAAGCTTCTAGTAACACAGAAATCTAGCCAATCCTGCTAGTCCCTGCTTTCTTTACCAGTCAGCTTGTGCCAGACAAGGTCTAGGCAGCCCCGCTACTCTCACTAGCAGAGAAGATGGGGCTTCTACCAACACAAGATGGCTGCCAGAAACACAGAAGGCAAACACAAGATGGCTGCCAGAAACACAGAAGGCAAACACAAGATGGCTGCCAGAAACACAGAAGGCAAACACAAGATGGCTGCCAG